>NW_015388052.1:166588-189617 GCF_001527695.2 Protobothrops mucrosquamatus
TTAGCCTCCAGTCCCCTAATCATCTTTGTTGCTCTTCTCTGTACTCTTTCTAGAGTCTCAACATCTTTTTTACATCGCGGTGACCAAAACTGGATGCAGTATTCCAAGTGTGGCCTTACCAAGGCATTGTAAAGTGGTATTAACACTTCACGTGATCTTGATTCTATCCCTCTGTTAATGCAGCCTAGCACTGTGTTGGATTTTTTGGCAGCTGCAGCACACGGCTGGCTCATATTTAGGTGATTGTCCACTAGGACTCCGAGGTCCCTCTCACAGTTACTACTATTGAGCAAGATGCCACCTATGCTGTACTTGTGCATTTGGTTTTTCTTGCCTAAATGTAGAACCTTGCTTTTTTCACCATTGAATTTCATTTTGTTAGATAGTGCCCAGTGTTCAAGTCTGTCCAGATCCTCCTGTATCTTAAGCCTGTCTTCTGGAGTATTGGGAGAGCAACTGCTATATTTGCCATCCCTGTGGTAAAAAAATGACTGGATTGACCCCAGACCCAATGAGACCTCACACCATCTCTTTTTCCTTTTGTCTCTTTCTGTTTTATTATACAAAAGATTCCTTTTATTAGAAATAAAGTGGTATGCTTCTCTTCATTTTACAGACCTGTATTTATACCTTATTTCTGGGCTCATATAAAACTGACAAAATCTATTCAACTCTTCCCCCAGGGCCAAATATAATGCTTATTTACATTTTCCTCTAGATTTATATTGTTGCGTCCCCCTATTTTTAGTTTTAGTTTTATTTTTAGTTTTAGATTTTTTTAAAATAATCACGGCTTTGTTGTTTTTTATAAATAATTCAAGGCGACTGTGATACTGTATCCTCCGTCCTCCTTCTATTTTCCCCACAACAACAACAACCCTATGAGGTAAATTGGGCTAAGAGAGGGACTGGCCCAAAGTCACCTAGTTGGTTTTCATGGCTAAAGCGGAACTAGAACTCACAGCCTCCTGGTTTCTCAGCCAGCATCTTAATCTCTACCTGAAACTAGTTCTCTGTGTTGTATTAGATATCCTGTTTTTAACATGTTTCCTCAGAAGCATTACAATGATTCTTTCCTTTTTTCTATTTTGGTTTTTGTGCTCTTTCCCCATACTTCATATTCTATTTCCAGAACATTTACAGCTGTCTCTATCTCTGTGGGCCTTTTATTTCCACTTCTGTGGAGTTTTTCTGTCTTTCTTCATAAATGATGGATAGCGAGCCAGTCTTTTCTTCTTTTCTTTTTTCTATTTAAACTGAAGAAAATGTCGGGGAGGGGTCTTTCCAGGTCATTTGTTTGGCCTTCTTTCTGAGTGAGGGAGAGCCCCCATTTTCTCAGCAGCTGCCATCCCCATTTTCCTCAGCATGGCTTATTTTTATTTATTTATTTATTTACAAACTGGTAGTTGGCACCACAACACCAAATACATAATGATGAATTTCAACAAATCCATTGTGTTTAAAAACAAAACAGTGTTTCCCCTTTCCTCATCCCTGAAGATGCCTTTTCTGAATTATTTCTGAAGTACTGCAACTCTAGTTATTGTTTTTATTGCATTTTTTGCATTGAGGTGTGTGTGTTGTAGACATTTTCTGAATAATAGATTGTCCTCAGCACGTAAAGCACAAAGTGACCTTTTAATCAACTTGCAAAACAGAATGTACCTGTCCTGAATGCTACATTTATTTAATAAACTCCATGAAGATTTTTTCAAAGACACAAAAAAAGAGAAAATTCAATGTTATGTATTACAATGTAATGAATGTACAAACAGAGGCCTGAAGGAACAGATTAGGGATACATTATCATGGAGAAAATCTATCTATGCAGTCACTAGAGATAAAAATGACCTCATGGCACATAATCAAAAAATGTTATGCATTGGAAGGAACCAATATTGTACATTAAATTAGTAATATCAAACAAGGAAGAATTTGTCAGACAATCATCACAGACCCAGCAATCCAATCCATCAAAGAGGTGATTCAAGTTTTGTGAATTTCTACTCAAGACTGAATTGGGCAGGTCAAGATGGACTTCACAAAGGGATAAATTTATTGTAAAATCGGAGTGCGCTATTCATAATTAGAATTTATGATGTCTTGCGGTGAGGAACAGCACAGATTTCGTAAGAATGAGGATATGTTGTCAACCCAATTTTAGGTTTTTCACTGGTTTTTTTCTCTCCTTTTGGTAACTGGAAGACGAATGCCTTGAGCAGGTTTATAAAGAAGATAAAGAGCTCAGCTCTTGATAATTTATCTGCTAAAGACCCATCTGACTCTGTGGAGGAAATGGGAAGTGTAATTACAAAATAATCATGAAACAATAATTAACGATAACATTGAGAAAGGAAGGTATTTGAAGTTACAATATACTAAAGTACCTTCCTAACCATCTTCTCTGCCTCCTCTTTTATCATCTCGCCTGGCACTGCTCCAAGAACTGGCTGTGACATGTCATAAGTAATTTTTTCTTAATATATGAAGACCATCTTCATTCTCCCAATATGCTTAAGCTTATTCTTGAATTGATCTATTGCATAACTTCACACAATACAGATAGTCCTTGACTTACAAACGCAATTGGGAGCAGAATTTCCATTGCCAAGCAAGGTGATTGTTAAATGAGCCATGCCTTAATTTTACAAACTTTTTGGCCATGACTGTTAAGCAAGTCACTGCACATGGTCATTAAATGAATTTAGCTTCCTCCATTGACTTTGCTTGTCGAAAACTGGCTGGGAAGTTCGCAGGTAGCAGTCACATGACCCCAAGACATTGCAATTGTTGTAAATACATGCCAAGGAGTGATCATAGCTCACTTTTTTTGAATATTCTCTAAATGAATGGTTGTAAGTCAAGGACCACCTGTACATTGAACTATAAATTAAATCAACCATCTGAATTCACCTAACATACTAAAATCAGTAACCTAAATTTACATTAACCAAGTTTCACACTTCATACAAATGTAGCCATTATGTCTCAATGTGCCTGTTAAAAGTATTGTAAAAACAGCCAATTCAAAAATCCAAATTCAAATCCAAAGCAAAATGTTGTCAATAATTATCATATGTTTTGATTATTAAACTAGCACTTCTGCAGCCCAGTTTTCATGCACTTCTAGGATATAATGGTAGAAATTTAATTCCAGCTTACCGTGCATAGTATTAATTCATATGAAGAATGATTTGTAAGTTATATATCTATAGTGTGTTGGGAAAATCTAGCCAATTAGACTATGATTCATTCAGTGAAAAATAATTTAGTATGATTAATGAATCTTGTCATATCCCTATTTTTGCACTACACAAAAAATTGTTCTTTCACTAGCCAAGTTATAGAATGTTGAAAAAAATGCAACTTCTGTATAAGAAACAGATAAGTTATGGACTGACAATTGATCTCCAGTTCCTACTACATGGACTAAATGTGCCTTTTGTCTTTCAAAACAAAACACAACTTTCCTATTTAAAATAAAAATCACACCATCTATATGATAATAAACCACTTTTATATTTACCACCAGCAAGGAGTTGATATTGTTTTTTGTCAACAAATTGTCCATCCTTGTCCAAAAAATGACTTGGGTTGAATTTTTCAGGTGTCTCCCATCGTTCGGGATCAAGTAATACTGAATTCAGATCTGGGTTAATAAAAGTTCCCTGAAAATAATTTTAAAAAAAAGTTGACTCAATGCATCCAAACTATCCCGTTTCAAATTCCTTCCTCACTTTCACCAGTTTCTGAGCACTTTTCACACAGTATGTACAAACATAAAAATTTGGAACTAATCATAGTGTATTTCTGTGGCACATCTTAACTTAAATCAATTTGTGTGCCTCTTATGAAACAGAGATAACAAAAACTCATTCTGGACATGAATAAAGTAATATACTGTTCCTGGGTATTTTTTTAAACATCATAAAACCCATGAGCTGTAGGAAGCCACTGTTGAAAAGAACAGGAAGCTACATGGAAATTTCAGTACAGCTTCACTGGAAGTCTCAGGGGGTCATCTGAGATGCTTCAATGAATGCTGTACTAAGAGGGTCTTAGATTAGATGTCTACAGTTGGAGTAAGGTACTTTACAACTCTAAGATTTTATGGAAAGAAATAATCAATATCTGTTCAGGAATTTGTATTCATGAGGTTTGAGTTACTATTGGGTTATTATTTCTATTTTAGAAAGTCTTTGAAACATATCACTGTTTCTTCTTGACATGAATCTCATTACTGATGCAATAAGGCTATGATTTTTTTTTCTTTTTACCACCCTTTAATCCCTATATTCAGTGTGGAGTCGGGGCAACTGAATGGAGTTGAGCGTTTACTGGCTGGATGGCCTTCCTGATGCCTTACACAAAGTTTGCAGTAGATATTTTCTCTTTGCACCCTGATAGAGAAACATCTGCCACTGCCTAGGACTGAACTCTTAACCTTCCAAGTGGGAGGCGAGCATCTTCACTTCTAAGTCACTGCGCTGCTCAAGGGCTATGAATTGTTACTTATTTAAAATATCTATATAGTCACCCATTTCGCATGCCATAATCTTGTAAATTAAAGATCAAAAACCCATACAGTTATAACAAAAACTCCAAGCATCCCTAAGACAAACACTCTTCCACCCTTCAGTGTTCAATTTTGCTTGCCCTACCTCAGTGTTTGTGGAAAGAGCCATTTTTTCAAGGCCTTCAAGAAGGCTAGGAAGATAGGGGCCTACTGGATCTTGGGGAAGGACCACTACAGAGCCATAGGCAGAATACATAGGAGCCATTGATTCATTCATTTATTCAGCCACTCATTCACTCATTGCTATATCATCACTCTTCTATACCTTGGGAGCAAGAAAACCAAAGATATTCACATTCTTTGCACATTGTTTGATAATTCTGAATAAGAAGGCATGTTTGGTTCGCTGAATCTCGTAAATCACAGCGCTGGTATAAGGTAATTTCTTCCAATCTTGATGGCCAACTGCATTTGAAGAACCCAAAACCTTTTCTATCTCCTTATGGACTTTATCTGAAAAAAAAATGAAAGGGGGGGGAAAACATTTTACATTGGGAAATGCGTGTTGCTATGCCACATTTGTAAAGTAAGGCAGCCATGGTTAGGTTTTATCCCCATAACAACAACCCTATGAAGGTTGGACTGAAAGAATATCACAGAGCAAAAGTCAGTGAAGGTGAATCTGGGTCTTTTGGGTCCTATACCATATGCCAATGTTTGTTGCTACATGATGCCAAAACCAGAATTTCTCAGGCTAATCTTTCCCAGATGGATAGTCACACAGCTCCCACTATTTTTTAAAGCCAATATGTCCATGGAAAATTCTTTACAGCCTATCTGGAAGGAAGTGTGATGATATATGGAAAAGACCTTGCGAGACAGGTTGAAGAGATGCTGCCTAGGAAATGATCAAATAAGGGAGGGGATAGCCTGCAGCTGGATAGTGGGTGGAGCAAGAAACTCAGAAATCACCCTCTCTTGTTTCTCAAGCTGTAAAGGAGATGGAAGAAGACCTGAGACATCAGACTTGCAAGATTCTGTTAATGTAGCTTTACAATAAAGTTGAATTAGTTTATCTGTTTATGTTTCCAGTCTGGTCTGGCTAGTGAGTCTGAAAGCAGCTCGAGACACCCCCTGGAGCCCTTGGTTTAGCCCAGGGGTAGGCAACCTTGGCTCTTTTACGCAGTGCTTTTTTTGTAAAAAAAAAAAAAAAAAGGTGCCGGAACTCACACACTGTGGGGAAAAATGCATGCGCAGCAAACTGCCGTGCTTTCCCCCCCACAAACCTCATAACCTTTTGATACCCTTTGTCCCAATGAAGCAGCCAGAAGGTCATACCCTTTTGACTTAATGCCTCACCTACCTAAACAGATAATATGCTTAAGTTTCTTCCTATCTCTTCCTGTCTTTGTTAGTTCCTTCTGCTTTCATCTCCCTGTGTTTGTTCTTACCTGGCCTTTGGCCATGTAATGTGTTACTAGAAAATAGTTGCTTACATGAAGACCTTTTCCAATGAAGAAACCTTTGTCAGCATCTAATGGTTAAGCTGGTGTATGTAACAAGTATATAAGAAGCAATAAACTCAGAGTTTGTCAAGCTGTGTCTTGCAGTTTCAAACCTCTGCTCAAGACATGCCTGTGTCTTTGTCTTAACGTCTTACAACACACGTCATACAACCCGCCTTGCCTACCCTACAAGGTTCCATCCAAAAAAGGTGACGGAACTCCGTTCTGAGCATTCTATGACAAAAAAAGCCCTGCTTTTATGACTCTTGGACTTCAACTCCCAGAATTCCTGAGCCAGCATGGCTCAGCTTGGAAACCTCTCCCTTTCCCCTCAGCATGGCTGGCTCAGGAATTCTGGGAGTTGAAGTCCACGAGTCATAAAAGAGCCAAGGTTGCCTACCCCTGGTTTAGTCTGTGTTCATACAATATGCAGCTACTTACATATGTAATCTACCAAAGTTAGTTGATATTAACCTGAGTAGTGTCAGGTGTAAATAAACAGGTCCATATGTGAAGAGTTCATTTTAGGCTTTCTTGCTCAAACCAATGGACCAGCACCTTTTCAGACTAACAATTTGCTTCTGGATAAAACTAAATAAGATTCAAAGGCACTCAAGAGGGATTGGACTTCCCCCTATATAGAGACTCTAAACTAATTCCCTATTTGACTCTTCCCCTGATTCTGCCAGTCTCTCTTCAACAAGTCAATGGTTTTGGTTTGGTCCTAATCTATTATGTGAATCCAGTCCAATAAGCTAAGATAGAGCTGGCTTTATTGTTCAAACCCAGAAAAAGAATTAATGTTTTTTTTGTGAAAGCAACACTGAGCTCCCATTCTGTGGAGCTACAAGTACCTCAGAAGAAAAATGAGAACAGAAGGAATTATTAACATTAATCAAACCCTCTCCCATCAGATAAACGCCCCCCCCCAAAGTTGGTAAAGAATTTCTGTTCTTTTAAGAGGTGAGTGAAAATGACATCATTTAGGGTGGTGGGGAATTATGTGCAAGGAGATAGCCAAGACTATATTTACTATTTCTTCTGCTCATTAGACAACGAAAAAAGCTAAACCATTCCTCCAAGTTGCAGCTTGTCTGTGCCTAATATTCATCTTTGTAAAATTGCCCCAGGAACAACTCTTCGGAAGCTACCAGAATAATCATTTTCTCATCAAATGCCACTCCTCCCTCCCAAGAATGCTGCTGGGAGCAATTATACATTTTCACTTACTACAATTTCCTGAGACATTTAGACTGCCAAACACAGCTCAAGCACTATTTAGAGCAGGGGTAGTCAACCTTGGCTCTTTTATGACTTGTGGACTTCAACTCCCAGAATTCCTCAGCCAGCCACGCTGAGGGGAAAGGGAGAAGTTTTCAAGCTGAGCCATGCTGGCTCAGGAATTCTGGGAGTTGAAGTCCACGAGTCATGAAGGGGCCATAGTTCCCCCATGCTGGCTCAGGAATTCTGGGAGTTGAAGTCCACGAGTCATGAAGGGGCCATAGTTCCCCCATGCTGGCTCAGGAATTCTGGGAGTTGAAGTCCACGAGTCATGAAGGGGCCATAATTCCCCCACGCTGGCTCAGGAATTCTGGGAGTTGAAATCCATGAGTCATAAAAGAGCCAAGGTTGACTACCCCTGATTTAGAGCAACGACGTCCCTCTTAATTATTTAGGAGGGAGAGGTTCCACCACCCTTGGATGCTATGTTAAAATGAAAACCCTCCCCCCTCTGATCTACCTGGGATCAATCCTAATCTTCTTCCCACTGACTCTCCTCCCCCTCTCACCTTGAACATCTGGATGAGATGCCATCAGCAGCAGTGCCCACTGCAGAGTGATTGCAGTTGATTCTGCACCCGAGATAAGGAAGTTGAAAATGCATTCAGCCAGGTTCTCTTCATTATAGGCAGAATTCTGGCCACCTTTGTTCTGTTTGTGACAAAAGGGGGGGAAATGTTATTTAAAAGTTATTGCCCGGTCTTCCAAACTTTGTCATATTGTCTGTGTGGCTCCCTATTTTACAAGATGATACATTCACTAGAAATGTACTGTGATCTTTGGTGTCTCTGAGCTTGGTTTTTTGGCTGCAGACATTTCATTATGAAATGTCATTAGGTAACATCACGAAACATCATCAAGCCAACAATCAAACCCAAAGAGCACCAAGGACTCCACAGTTCAGCTCTGAGCTATAGAGATTTTATCTTCTGTTGGAACGATGATCTTTGCAAACATTTTGGGGGTTTAGCAAAACATTTCTCAGATCCTGTTTTAAGGACCCTTCCCATCTTATACCTCCCCGACAACCTCCCATTTATGCCCTATTTTTGTGAATGCCTTTAAAACTGCACTGGTGTTAAAGAAGCGTCTCCCCTCCCCTTGTTCCAACACAGTTTTTGCCATGGGCTTCAACACCCATTGTGACAGTGATGCAGTGAGGTGAACCAAAATGAGAGAATTGACTAATTTTGTATTGGCATCTTTAAACCAACAAAAGTGCGTATAGTCAAGGCCATGGTTTTCCCAGTTGCAATGTATGGCTGTGAAAGTTGGACCATAAGAAAGGCTGAGTGACAAAGAATGGAGGCCTTTGAACTATGGTGCTGGAGAAGAATCCTGCGAGTCCCCTGGACTGCAAGGCGATCAAACCGGTCAGTCCTAGAGGAGATCAACCCCGACTGCTCTTTAGAAGGCCAGATCCTGAAATTGAAACTCAAGTACTTTGGCCATCTCATGAGAAGGAAGGACTCCCTGGAGAAGAGCCTCATGCTGGGAAAGATGGAGGGCAAGAGAAGAAGGGGACGACAGAGAATGAGGTGGCTGGATGGAGTCACTGAAGCAGTAGGCGTGAGCTTAAATGGACTCCAGAAGATGGTAGAGGACAGGAATGCCTGGAGGAACGTTGTCCATGGGGTCGTGATGGGTCAGACACGACTTCGCAATTAACAAAAGCAAAACAAGCTAGTATGACTTCTGCCTTTTCTTCCCTTTCCTCCAAGTCCATATTGTTTTGGCTACAGGACCAGAGCTTTTTTTGTCATAGAATGCCCAGAACGAAGTTTCTGCACCTTTTTTGGATGGAACCTTGTAGGGTAGGCAAGGCGGATTGTATGACATGTGTGAGTTCCNTATTTTTAATTTGGTTTTAACAAAAATTTTAAAAAGAAACGGCCAAAATTAATATTTCATTTTAGTTACATTTTAAACTTAGTATTTTGTATTATTGTCTGTTTTTAACTTGCTGTAAGCCGCCCTGAGTCCGTCAGGAGAAGGGCGGGGTATAAATTTGATAAATAAATAAATAAATAAAAATAGTTCCCTGGACTGGAAAAGCAAGGGAAGAAAAACATACTTTCAGATTTGAAAGATTCTGTTACAACAATCTTATAATATAAAAGTAGAATTAGTTCTTCCAGTTGTGTTTCCTGTCTGGACTACCTCACAAGGTTCACAAGCACTGTCTTAACTCAATCACATCAAATTTTAGGAAATATGGTGGTGGCAAGGTGAAAAACACAGTGACAATGTTAGCAGACTTGACACACAGACCTTAAAAAGCAGCGTGAGTAAATCCTTTATTTCTCATCATTGTAAGCCTTGCTTATGAATAAATGCAAAGATGTTCAAGGTAGCAGACTGATGGAGACACTGAACTTACATCCACCATTCTTTCTCTTCATTGTTCCATTCAGAAATCTATCGATCCTATGTTTATGCCCCTTGTGGGGTGATATCTGAATGTCCCTTCAAGAACTTTTAAGAAGTCACAATAACATCTTGCAATTCCACTAGGAGTAAAAACCAGGGATGTTGCAGTGGAGTAGAATTTCACATGTTCTTCATCTATTGGTGGTGCCCAGCTGACAACTTATCTTTATCTCACCCCAAAAGATAAAGTTGGAATAAGCCCCGTTCCCCTATAACTACAAGGGCAAATATGATTTTTGCAATAAATCAGGCTTGACCAATTAGAATAATTTAGGATCTTTGTTCTTATCTCCATATTTTATTCTGTTTTGCCAGTTAGAAGCTGCTTTATCCCCCCAGTGTGAAGACACTCAAATCTCTACCGAGGGCAAATCATTGGTTGTATAGTAGATTTTGATGAAAAGAGCATATCATTTTAATGGACTAAAGCATTTAAGCTTCAAAGTTCTTTTCAACTCAGAATCTTCACTGACATTCAGTCTCAAATTTTCACTTATAAATAGCCCAGAACCAAATGAACATGAGAAATGACCATCTCCTTTTGTAATCTGATTATTCTATGATTCTTCAAGACAGTGCCGGATACATTTGCAAAGAGTCTGGAGAGCCATGCTACAAATACTCTGATTTGGATTCTTGCGCTGAGCAAGGAGTGTAAATCAATAGCTCCTTCCAACTCTTTGATTCTACACAAATAAAATCCCAGTACCAACTAGCTATTATTTAAACTTCCTGGTCGTTCAGTGGTATTCACAACTCATGTTCTTCAATGCCATTCAGAGGTATCCACAATTTTTGATTCTTTTCCCAAGTATTTCCAACCCGTGTTTATTTGTGAATAATCTTCCGTTGTAATGGCAAAGAGAAACGAGGAAAAATGCAACAAGCAAGAGTTCCAAAAATAACTTCTTGGCTTTTAAAAAAAACTAGGAGTAAGAAAATAAGAATAACAGAATAACAGAGTTGGATGGGACCTTGGAGGTCTTCTAATCCAAGCTCCTGCTCAAGCAGTGGCTGTCCAGTCTCTTCTTAAAGACCTCCACTGATGAAGCACCCATGATTTCTGGAGGCAAGCTGTTCCACTGGTTAATTGTTCTCACTGTCAGGAAATTTCTCCTTAGTTCTAGGTTGCTTCTCTCCTTGATTAGTTTCCATCCGTTGCTTCTTGTCCTGCCTTCAGGCACTTTGGAGAATAGCTTGACACCCTCTTCTTTGTGGCAGCCCCTTAGATATTGGAACGCTGCTATCATGTCATCCCTAATCCTTCTCTTCATTCAACTAGACATACCCAATTCCAGCAACCATTCCTTATATGCTTTAGCCTCCCACCTCTTTGTGGCAACCCCTAAGATACTGGAACACCACTATTGTGTCATATTAAGAAACTGGTACTTACTTTCTCCATTTGTAACAGATAGAAATCAGTGAAATCCTGTGGCTCCTTCACTGCCTGTGCTTCTTTATGTTTCTGCATTGCCTTCTTTATAAAGGAAAGCACCAGCTCCTTGCTAGACAGGGCATTTTTGTGTGGCCCTGGGAAATATTTCATGAGCCACGAGAACTCTTTATGTAACTATAGAGAAAACATAAGCAAAGTAAAGTCACTATCAAGGATCCCAAGCCTGGGCTCAACCCACACGCCCAATTCATGGTCTGTTTCTGTTGCTTCCCTCTGGGAGGAGGTTCCGAAGTATTTCCAGCAAGACTACCAGATTCTGTAATAACTTTGTTCCCTATCTAGTCCAACCCTATACCATTCCAGACAAAGGGGTGGTCCAGTCTCTTCTTGAAAACTCCCAGAAGAATGGCTGATCTTGTCTCGGTCTACTCCAATCACAAACTCTACTTGGGAGAAGATGAGATTACAATTCTTTTCACCCTCACCTAAGGTCATCATCACAATGGCTCTCAAAAAGCTTTGGGTCTGTCTCAGTAATAAAGCAAAGAATAACTTACAACATAAGCAAAGCTCCCTCCAGATTTTACAGCAGATTCAAGGGCGTCCGTCACTTGTTGGCTGTCTTTGTCTTCAAGAGGGGATCGGTTGCCAAAACTCACAGTCCAGACCATTTTGCAAAGGGAAGCGGTGATGGCGTTCAAAGGGTCAAACGGCTGCCCTACAAATGAAGTGATGGACAAATATTTTCTGCTTTCTTCTTAATATAGGTAATCCTCGAATTACAACCGTTTGTTTAGGGACCATTCGAAGTTACAACGGCACTGGGAAAAAAGTGATTTCTGACCATTTTTCACATTTGCGACCGTTGCAGCATCCCCCATGGTCACGTGATCAAAATTCAGACACTTGGCAACTGGTTTCATATATTTATGACGGTCGCAATATCTTGAGGCCGTGTGATCACCTTTTGCGACCTTCTGAGAAGCTAAATCAATGGGGAAGCCAGATTCATTCAACAACTGTATTAGTAACTTAACAACTGTGGCCAGGAAGGTCATAAAATGGGGCAAAACTCACTTAACAAATTTCTTGTTTAGCGAGGGAACTTTAGGACTTGATTGTGGTCTTAAGTTGAGGATTACCTCTCTATCTGCTTGGAATTTATGGTGGAATCGACCAATTTATATGTGTGGGTGTGTTAAATTTTAGATTTTTGCTGACAAAGAATTAAAGGGAGACTAGTATAGCTATTTCAAGCTATTTAGCTCTCATCGGCTAATATAGCTCGAAATAGCTATACTAGTCTCCCTTTAATTCTTTGTCAGCAAAAATCTAAAATTTAACACAGAAATAGTTTGTCACAGTAGCGTCTGCCTGTAAAAGCTCCTAGATTGGGGCTGAAAGGCGAAAGCAATAGTAGATTGCTCCGTCCCATATTTGGGTAGACCAGGTGCTTTGTTATACCGGTAACAATTGTTATATTAGAATATAACCAAAAAGATGCCAAATTGTATTTCAAAGCATGCAGAGACTCCATGAACACTTGAGCAGAGCAAAATAACAGCCGATGTAAACTCCTAGTGCTACGTACCATTTACACGGGCAAAAGTCTCCACCAGCCGAGGGCCTTCCTCTTCAACCTGGCTCTCCACTGTTTTCTTTTCTTTCTCGCCCTTCAATAAAATTAGCTGCCCAATTTCTCTTTGCTGCTTCCAGATATCCCCACCTAAAAAATACCAGATTAAGAAGTACAAGAAGTAAAGCAACGACTGAGAGCAAAATAAATAAATCATAGGAAAAAAATAATGCAATATATTATTATTATTATTATTATTATTATTATTATTATTATTATTATTATTATTCAAATTTATTATTCTCTCAACACCGCCCCCCCCCCCAAAAAAGGTAGTTCATATACAGGACAAAAGAGTCTGTCGGTTACATTTTCTCACAAATTTTCTGTCTTACATTTGTGTGTGTTTTTCCCTTGTATTTTGCATTAGCAAAACGAATGAGCAATGTGAGCCCCATCTCCAGTATGCAGTGGAGCTGTTCAGCCTAATACTCCAAGGAAAAGAGATGGAAATATAGAGTGTCTGAAAATAAGAATTTTCATTATAGAACTCAGTGGTAGAGTCCCTAATACAGACTGGCTGCCAACACACAAACTGTATCCAATAAGCCCCTCCGACCAAGAGAGAAGTCATTAATTTGAAGCTCCTAAAAGTTACAAAGAGAAAGAACTGATGTCTGTGGGAAGGTCTAATTCAGGGGTCTTCAAAATTGGCCCTTTTATGACTTGTGGACTTCAACTCCCAGAATTCCTCAGCCAGGCACGCTGGCTGAGGAATTCTAGGAGTTGAAGTCCACAAGTCATAAAAGGGCCAAGTTTCAAGACCTCTGGTCTAATTCATCTATTTATTTGTATCCCATAGAAGTTAATCCTATATTCAGTTAACTCATTCTGTTGGCTCTAGATCAGTCTTAGCCTTGGCTACTGGAAAACAGGTGGACTTCAACTCCCAGAATTCCCAACCAGCAGCATTTAATAATAATAATAATAATAATAATAATAGTAAAGTTGGAAGCGACCTTGGAGGTCATCTAGTCCAACCCCCTGCTCAGGCAGGAAACCTATACCATTTCGGACAAATGGCTGTCCAGTCTCTTCTTAAAAACCTCCAGTGTTGGAGCATTCACCGCTTCTGGAGGCAGGTTGTTCCACTGGTTAATTGTTCTAACTGTCAGGAAGTTTCTCCTTAGTTCTAGGTTGCTTCTCTCCTTGCCTTGGCCACTAGAAGATGGGTGGACTTCAACTCCCAGAATTTCCCAGGCAGCATCATGCTGGCTGTGGAATTCTGGGAGTTGAAGTCCACACATCTTCCAGATCGGAAACACTGAACTAATGTTTCCAAAGAGAGATCTAGCACAAATACTTCCATATTTTATAAACACTTACCATTGTCATTGGCTATGCTACTGTAAGGAGTCATAGAGGTCTTAGAGGTGTCATTTTCTTCTTTCATCCGCTGTATGGATCAAGATAAAAAGTAAGTGTTATTCTTGGATGGGGGGGGGGGTTCCAAATAAAAATTAAATTTTCAGTTTCTCCTGCTGGGAAACTTTCAATCCTGCTCACCTCTGTTCATGGCAAAAAAAAAATTGAAAGTAATGAGAATGTTCTTTCCTAGTTTTAGTTTTAGAGAACAAATAAATAAGATTGCAGGATGTAACAGAATAACAGAGTTGGAAGGGACCTTGGAGATCTTCTAGTCCAATCCCCTGCCCAGACAGGAAACCCTGTACCATTTCAGACAAATAGTTGTCCAGTCTTTTCTTAAAATCCTCCAGTGTTGAAGCACCCACAACTTCTGGAGGCAAGTCATTCCACTGATTAATTTTTCTCACTGTCAGGAAATTCCTCCTTAGTTCTAGGTTGCTTCTCTCCATGATGAGTTTCCATCCACTGCTTCTTGTCCTGCCTTCAGGTGCTTTGGAGAATAGGTTTGTGGCAATGCCTTAGATATTGGAACACTGCTATCACATCGCCCCTACTCCACCTTTTCATTAAACTAGACAAACTCAGTTCCTGAGGCCGTTCTTCATATGTTTTAGCCTCCAGTCCCTTAATCGCCTTTGTTGCTCTTCTCTTCTCTCTTTCTAGAATCTCAACAATGCAAGAAAGGATTTCCCGTGTTCATTCCATATAGCAAATTCAGCAAGTTAATTTACTTAGTTGACTCTTTTTCAACCTACCTACAGATATCCTATAACAGTGATGGCGAAGCTTTTAGAGACCGAGTGCCCAAAACCTGCCACCCACCCTGTCCCTGCTCTGCTATGCACACTGGGCCACCCACCACCTCCACGGCCCACCACAGATCACTCAGGCAGCCCAGAAGCACCATGGCAGCCATGCCCTCCGCCCGTGCCCCGCAGCATCATCTGCGTGCGATGGGGCCAAGGGCAGAGTCTTGTCCCCGCTGCCCGGCTACCATGTCCTTGGCTGCGCTGCTTCAAAGGGCCATGTCCAGGGGCCACTCTCCTCTGGGGGGCTGCTGGTGAGGAGGGGGCGGTGGGAGGAGGTGGGGCTGGGGCGATGGTTCGCCACCACTGTCCTATAAGTACCAAATATTTTAATTACAGTGACAAGTTCTTGAAGGCAGTTTCAAAAACGCACATAATTAATCTTCTCTCTCCTAACAGTTTGTTCATACCATGATCTATTGGCCACAAGGGGGCAATGGAGTTGTAGGTAGCATTAAGGATTTATTTTGTGTTCCTTTTTAGACAAAGAGCAGCTGGAGAGATAAACAAAGTTAATTTTATGCCTTTGTTCCCTGGAATCCATCCACGCTTTTACTCTGATGTAGGCAAGATGTAGGTAGTTAGGTGCTAGGGTTTGCCTGTCTCTATACCAGTATTTCACAATCTCAGCCAATTTAAGATGTGTGGACTTCAACTCCCAGAATTCTTCAGCCAGCCATTGTTGGCTAGGGAATCCTGGGAGTTGAAGTCTACAGATTTGCATAAACCTTCAGAAATTCATTGATTGTTGCTCAGATGATTCTCACAAATGCTCACGTGCACAAACAGGACGTTTCCAGTTCCATCGTTCAAGTTTATGTAACTCTTAGATAGTGAAAAGGAGAAGGGCCAAGATAATTAATACTACGAAGAAGAAGAAGAAGAAGAAGAAGAAGAAGAAGAAGAAGAAGAAGAAGAAGAAGAAGAAGAAGAAGAAGAAGAAGAAGAAGAAGAAGAAGAAGAAGAAGAAGAAGAAGAAGAAGTAGTAGTAGTAGTAGTAGTAGTAGTAGTAGTAGTAGTAGTAGTAGTAGTAGTAGTAGTTGGAAGGGACCTTGGAGGTCATCTAGTCCAACCCCCTGCTCAGGCAGGAAACCCTATACCAGTGATGGCGAACCTTTTAGAGACCGAGTGCCCAAACCGCTATCCAAAACCCACTTATTTATCGCAAAGTGCCAAGGCTGCATGGGGGGGGCCTGGCCCACGGGGTGGGCGTGGCTGCTGTGGTCATGGCAGACTGAGTGGGCGTGGCCGGGGTGGGTGTGGCCACCTTGATGTTGCTCGTGGGGGGATGGCTGTTGGGGCTTGGCAGGATTGGGGGAGATCCAGGGGGTCTCTGGTGGATGGGGCGGTGGGCAGGAGGCTTGTCCTGCGGGCTGAGGCAGGGGGTAGGGCGGGGGTGCCATTGCTGCGGGGCAAGACAGGGGTGGCTGCTGCCTGATACCATCAGCCCCCGCACACAGAGGCCAGCAAGCGCATGGGGGCGTGCTCTACCACCTCTGCTCGAGCTTGCTAGCCTCCTTGGTGCTGGGTGGGGTTGCTGCTCTGGGTGCCAGCAGTGGCCTAATGGACCTGCGCGAGCTGGTGGCGGCGGCAAGTGTGCCCACAGAGAGGGCTCTAAGTGCCGCCTCTGGCACGCGTGCCACAGGTTCGCCATCACTGCCCTATACCATTTCGGACAAATGGCTGTCCAGTCTCTTCTTAAAAACTTCCAGTGTTGGAGCATGAAAGAGTCACAGGCTTCTCTCCAAGGAGCTAGGCATCCACACCTTCAACCCTATGATAGCCCTTCAAGTATGTAAAAATTGCACTCTGGTCTCCTTTTAATATCCCCTTGCTACACAGTCCCAACAGCATTGGTCTTAGGAAGCTATCATCTAGTGCAGGGGTGGGGAACCTTGGCTCTTTTGTGGCTTGTGGACTTCAACTCCCAGAATTGGCTGGCTCAGGAATTCTGGGAGTTGAAGTCCACAAGTCCTAAAAGAGCCAAGGTTCCCAACCCCTGACCTAGTGTAAGAGAAGCGTTGAGAATGAGGTGGCTGGATGGAGTCACTGAAGCAGTAGGCGTGAGCTTAAATGGACTCCAGAAGATGGTAGAGGACAGGAAGGCCTGGAGGAAGGTTGTCCATGGGGTCGCAATGGGTCGGACACGACTTCGCAACTAACAACAACAATGTCAAACCCACTGAGGTCGTCAATTGTTCAATAGCCCGTGCAAACCCAGAAAACGACTTTTAATAATCTGGTTAAGGATTGTTGTAGGGATACAGTTTTGGGGATGAAAGGAGACATGGGTTGATTTAATATTATGATGCAACATTATCTAGGGCATGTTGCATAATGAGATGTTGCAAGCAGACAAAAAGATAACAAATCTGGGTAGGCTGTTGAATTATTTGTTCTAGCCACTAAGGCTGACATAATAGCTGCGTCAGTGATATAAGGCAGTTTTGGAAAAAACTACTCTGATAATCAGAACGTTCTGTTCCTCTGAATGAGGTTTTAGCAACAGCTTGAGAAATGCTAGGGCAGCCATTATTTTGCCAAAGATAAATTTAATATGTTGTTGTTAGTTGCGAAGTCGTGTCCGACCCATCGCGAGCCCATGGACAACGTTCTTCCAGGCCTTCCTGTCCTCTACCATCTTCTGGAGTCCATTTAAGCCAGTGATGGCAAACCTTTTAGAGGCCGAGTGCCCAAACCACAACCCAAAACCCAGTTATTTATCGCAAAGTGCCAGGGCATTGTGGTGCCCTCAGGGGGGGCCTGGGGGTATGGCCCACTGGGTGGGCGTGGCTGGGGTAGGCATGGCCACCTCGATGCTGCTCATGGGGGGGACACCTGTGGGGGCCGGGCAGGGTTGGGGGAGATCCATGGGGTCCCTGTGGGGGCGGTGGGCAGGAGGCCCAGCATAGATGGGGGGAGGCATGCAATCCTAGCTGGGACTGGGGGGGCATGACGCCCATGGGGATCCGGCTTTCCCTGCTCGGGGTGGCCTTTGGCTTGCTGGGTGTGGGCATGCTCTACCACTTCTACTCGAGCTCGCTAGCTTGCCGCTTCGCATCCTTTGTGCTGGGTGCGGCTGCCACCCCAGGCGGCAGCAGCAGCCTAATGGACCTGCGCAAACTGCTGGCAGCGGCGGCACATGTGCCCACAGAGAGGGCTCCAAGTGCTGCCTCTGGCACGCGTGCCATAGGTTCGCCACCACTGATTTAAGCTCACGCCTACTGCTTCAGTGACTCCATCCAGCCACCTCATTCTCTGTCGTCCCCTTCTTCTATTGCCCTCAATCTTTCCCAGCATCAAGCTCTTCTCCAGTGAGTCCTTCCTTCTCATTAGGTGGCCAAAGTACTTGAGTTTCAACTTCAGGATCTGGCCTTCTAAAGAGCAGTCGGGGTTGATCTCCTCTAGTACTGACCGGTTTGATCGCCTTGCAGTCCAGGGGACTCGCAGGAGTCTTCTCCAGCACCATAGTTCAAAGGCCTCAAATCTTTGGCGCTCAGCTTTCTTATGGTCCAACTTTCACAGCCATACATTGCAAATGGGAAAACCATGGCCTCGACTATACGTACTTTTGTTGGCGGGGTGATGTCTCTGCTTTTTAGTATAGGTGTTAATAAACTTACCAAATGCTGGTGTGAAAATAGTGCTGTGCTTGTCCAAGACAAGCGTAGCAGTTAAAAACATAATGGCTGTATAAATGTTATAAATGTGCAATACAAGTTGTCCTCATTTTGCAACAACAATTGGGTTTGGCAACTCTGTCATTAAGTAATTTGCTAAGTGGGAAATCACATGATCATGTCTGTCTTTTGCTTTTTCTCCCTCCCTCACCCTTTGGAATGTTTACCCCTGCGCTAGGGATAATTAGCAAGAAGGGAAATATATTTCATTTAAATTCATTGGAAAAGAGAGATTATAAGAAGATAAGCAGGCACACAAAGGAGAAAACACATCGAGAAGAATGTGGAGTCACTGGCAGCCTCAGAAGCACTAGGCCAGACATGTCAAACACAAGGCCCGGGGGCCGGATGCGGCCCGCAAAATGGTTTCATGTGGCCCGCAAAGCCATCCTGGAAACAGTGAGGGAAGGGCCTCCAGCCGGGAGCCAATGTACAATTTTGTTGTGGCCATCTATGCTGAAACGCATTCAGTCTTGGCTCCACAAGGCCGTCTAGAAACAGCAAGGAACCAGCCCCTGCCTTGTTGGTCCTTCCCCCTGGGTGCATGCTGGGGAGGTGTCACCCTTTGTGAGCAATGAAGAAATGAACCATGCCTTGGCACTTGCCCCGGTCCCACCCCCTTTACCAGAGACCCTCAGATCTGTCCCACTCCTGCCCAGGCCCCCACAGGCACCCTTGACACGAACGATGTAGAGCTGGCCATGCCCACCCAGTAGGCCACACCCACTCCATCCACGCCCACCCAATAGGCTGCACCCACCCTGGCCACACACCCCTGCCCCTCCGAGGGCAACTGCAATGCTGATGCGGCCCTCAATAAAATTGAGTTTGACACCCCTACACTAGGCAAACAGTTGGTTTATTCCTCATTGTGCGCCTGCTTACTCTCTTATACAGATAGCCCTCATCTAATATCCAGTCATTCAGTGACAATTCAACGTTAAGGTAGCACTGAACAACTGGTACTTATGACATCCTCATAAATTCCAGCCACTGCAGCACCCCTATGGTCACACGATCACGATCCAGGTGCTTGGCAAATGGCTCACACCATTTCAGTGTCATGAGAGCATGTGATCAGCTTTTGTAACTTTTCCTGCCTGCTTCCCACAAGCAACGTCAATGGAGAAGCTCTTACAGACTTGCAGTCATTCCTGCTAGCTTCTCCATTGACGTTGCTTGTGGGAAGCAGGCAGGAAAAGTTACAAAAGCTGATCACATGCTCTCATGACACTGAAATGGTGTGAGCCATTTGCTGAGCCCAAGGGAGGAGTCAAGCGCGTCATATGTTATGAGTCCCTGCACCCTGGCAAGAGATCTAAGTCCATCTCACCTTCAATGCCTCTCTTATCTCCCACTCATTTCCCTTAACAGCCAGTTGGTCAGATTCATGTAGTGCAGACATGTCACACACAAGGCCCGGGGGCTGGATGCAGCCCGTGAAGTGGTTTCATGTGGCCCACGAAGCCATCCTGGAAACAGTGAGGGAACGGCCCCCGCTGCCTTGGCCCTGGCCCAGGCCGGCCAGGAGCCAATGTACAATTTTGTGGTGGCCATCTTGGCACTTGCCCCAGTGGACCATGCCTTGGCACTTGCCCCAGTCCCACCCCCTTCTACTAGAGACTCTCAGATCTGTCCCACTCCTGCCCAGGCCCCCACAGGCTCCCCTGACACAAATGATGTAGAGCTGACCACGCCCACCCAGTAGGCCACACCCACTCCATCCACGCCCACCCAGTAGGCTGCACCCACTCTGGCCACACCCACTCGGCCCCCCAAGGGCGATCGCAATGCTAATGCGGCCCTCAGTGAAATTGAGTTTGACACCCCTGATGTAGAGAGTTTAAGCTTGCAATAAATCTTTATACTCATTTGAACTGCCTGAATCTCCTGATTTTCCCCAGTGCTTGACAAAGTCGCTCAACCAGTTTTTCTCCTGAGGAGCCTTGCTATGGAGTACATGTTCCCAGGGATCTCATACCCTGTAGTGTGCTTGCATCACTTCACCTCTTCCCCTGCCCACATGCATCTGCTGCAGTATCTCCTTCTGCCCCCATCTCACTCCATAGTACTCATGTGCCCTCTGGCCTGCTTGGGATTCACCTAGGACTTGCAATTTCCTGCTGGCTTCCTCATTGACTTTGCTTAGGGGAAGCTGTCAGGAAGTCCTAAGTTACGGTCATGTGACATCCTCACTTAATGAGCCACGATCTTTGCTTAACAAAAGCAATGGGCTCATGTGAGATCCTCACACAGTGACGCAATCATCTTTGCTTAAAAATAGCAATGGGGACTGTCAGGATTGCTGGTTCTAAGCTATGCGGTTACATGGCATCATGCTTTACAACTCCATCATTTAGCAATGGCAATTCTCAGCATGAAGAAGTTAATTCATGTCAGATCCATATCTGACATAATAGAATATCTTTATTGCCATTGTGTAACTCAATACGAAATTAAATTAATAATAGAGAACCAGGATCAGAAAGTATCTGCTCAAAGATTCCCGTTGACAACACCAGATTTAGACATGGTGAAGTCCTAAGCCAGTGATGGCAAACCTTTTAGAGACTGAGTACCCCAAAACTGCCCCCCACCCCACCTGCCCGCAGGACCACCCACCGCTCCACGGCCCACTGCAGCAGATCGCCCAGGCGGCCCAGCAGCGCCATGGATGCAACGCCCTCTGCCCGTGCCCCACAGCATCATCTGCACACAACGTGGTGCGAGGGCGGGGTCTTCTCCTCACTGCCTGGCTGCCATGTCCTTGGCTGCACTGCTCCATGCAGGCCACGCCCAGGGGCGACTCTCCTCTGGGGGGCTGCTGGTGAGGAGGGGGCTGTGGAGGGAGGTGGGGCTGGGGCAATGGCACGCATACCCACAGAGAGGGCTCTGAGTGCCCCCACTGGCACATGTGCCATAGGTTCACCACCACTATCCTAAGCTCTGAGAAGCTGTAGAGGCTCTATTTGCCAGGTGCTAATAGAGAATAAAACTGGGTAAGAGTGGACCTTGACAAGAATACCATCAAGAGGCCTAAGAACTCTGAGTGGATGGAAAAAAACCCTCCTTAAACAGAAGGCGTAAATGTATATTGTAATCAAGGAGGGTCAAATGTCATTTCTGAAGACTTCCCTATATGAAATTAGAATAAAGCTGTAACAGATCTGAATTTTAGAGAGACCCCTCTAAGAGGCTCTAA
Organism: Protobothrops mucrosquamatus; assembly: GCF_001527695.2. Lineage (NCBI taxonomy): Eukaryota > Metazoa > Chordata > Lepidosauria > Squamata > Viperidae > Protobothrops > Protobothrops mucrosquamatus. The sequence continues at coordinate 188,412 of NW_015388052.1, forward strand.
ACTGTAGCTTGTTTAGCCTACACCTACATCTGGCTTGGCCAGTACAACTGAAAGAACAATTCTGAGATCAGGTCTGATGGCATCCCTGCCCGTCTCTTTTGCTTCTTGAAGACTGAGCTCCAAGAAGTCTTTGTGGGATTCCTTCCCAGGGTTTGCAGCAATGTGCCCGAGGATGGCCCAGATCATTTGAACCAACATATCTAACAAAATTCAATGGTGAAAAAAGCAAGGTTCTACATTTAGGCAAGAAAAAACAAATGTACAGGTATAGTATAGGGGGTACCTTGCTCAATAGTAGTAACTGTGAGAGGGATCTCGAAGTCCTAGTGGACAATCACTTAAATATGAGCCAGCAGTGGGCTGCAGCTGCCAAAAAGGCCAACACAGTGCTAGGCTGCATTAACAGAGGGATAGAATCAAGATCACGTGAAGTGTTAATACCACTTTACAAGGCCTTGGTAAGGCCACACTTGGAATACGGCATCCAGTTTTGGTCACCGCGATGTAAAAAAGATGCTGAGACTCTAGAAAGAGTGCAGAGAAGAGCAACAAAGATGATCAGGGGACTGGAGGCTAAAACATATAAGGAACATTGGGTGGAATGGTGTGTCTAGTTTAATGAAGAGAAGGACGAGGGGTGACATGATAGCAGTGTTCCAATATTTGGAGGGGCTGCCACAAAGAAGAGGGAGTCAAGCTATTCTCCAAAGCGCCTGAAGGCAGGACAAGAAGCAACGGATGGAAACTAATCAAGGAGATAAGCAACCTAGAACTAAGGAGAAACTTCCTGACGGTTAGAACAATTAACCAGTGGAACAACCTGCTTCCAGAAGCGGTGAATGTGCCAACACTGGGAGTTTTTAAGAAGAGACTGGACAGCCATTTGTCCGAAATGGTATAGGGTTTCTTGCCTGAGCAGGAGGCTAGACTAGATGACCTCCAAGACCCCTTCCAACTTTATCATCATCATCATCATCATCATCATCATCATCATCAGCATCATTATTATTATTATTATTATTATTATTATTATTATTATTATTATTATTATTATTATTATTATTATTATTATTATTAACATTACCTTTCAATGAAAAATGATTCACGATTATCTCCCCGAATCCTTTAACTCACCAAACTTAACAGATTTAATATAGTAGTTAATTCAGAAAGGTTACCTTGGAGAGAGTCTCTTGGTAAAGCCTG
>NW_015388052.1:189636-204608 GCF_001527695.2 Protobothrops mucrosquamatus
TCTGGGTCCAGGGAAGGCTTCTTGAGGAGGGGCCTCACAACGGCCTCCTTGAGGGCCGCAGGAAAGGCACCCTCCTGCAAGGAAGCGTTAACAATTCCCTGGAGCCAGGCTCGTGTACCCTCCCGAGCTGCCAGTACCAGCCAGGAGGGGCACGGATCCAACAAACATGTGGTTGCGTTCAGCCCTCCCAAGACCCTGTGAGAGGGATCTCGAAGTCCTAGTGGACAATCACTTAAATATGAGCCAGCAGTGGGCTGCAGCTGCCAAAAAGGCCAACACAGTGCTAGGCTGCATTAACAGAGGGATAGAATCAAGATCACGTGAAGTGTTAATACCACTTTACAATGCCTTGGTAAGGCCACACTTGGAATACGGCATCCAGTTTTGGTCACCGTGATGTAAAAAAGATGCTGAGACTCTAGAAAGAGTGCAGAGAAGAGCAACAAAGATGATCAGGGGACTGGAGGCTAAAACATATAAGGAACATTGGGTGGAATGGTGTGTCTAGTTTAATGAAGAGAAGGACGAGGGGTGACATGATAGCAGTGTTCCAATATTTGGAGGGGCTGCCACAAAGAAGAGGGAGTCAAGCTATTCTCCAAAGCGCCTGAAGGCAGGACAAGAAGCAACGGATGGAAACTAATCAAGGAGATAAGCAACCTAGAACTAAGGAGAAACTTCCTGACGGTTAGAACAATTAACCAGTGGAACAACCTGCCTCCAGAAGCGGTGAATGTGCCAACACTGGAAGTTTTTAAGAAGAGACTGGACAGCCATTTGTCCGAAATGGTATAGGGTTTCTTGCCTGAGCAGGAGGCTAGACTAGATGACCTCCAAGACCCCTTCCAACTTTATCATCATCATCATCATCATCATCATCATCATCATCATCATCATCATCATCATTATTATTATTATTATTATTATTATTATTATTATTATTATTATTATTATTATTATTATTATTATTATTAACATTACCTTTCAATGAAAAATGATTCACGATTATCTCCCCGAATCCTTTAACTCACCAAACTTAACAGATTTAATATAGTAGTTAATTCAGAAAGGTTACCTTGGAGAGAGTCTCTTGGTAAAGCCTGAGGCCAGCTTGCCATAAGCTTCCGGTGGCAGGCAATGGAAGCCACCCCGAAGGATAATGACCACGAAACCAGAATTGTCTTAGGAGGTAGAGCATCAAAAGGCTCAGAAGAATAGCAACCGACAAGAGTTCTGTTACAAACATTCTCCTTTTTCCTCTTTTTCTTTGTCAGGACTTGTCAAGTTACATGTAGATGTGCTGAGCCTTCTCCCTCTGGCCTCACAAACCTTTCCAGTTCTTTCAGTCAGCCCACGACTCCCTTTTAAATGAAAGTACAAAATCACTTACATCATTAGACTAATAAGCAAGCCTGCAAGGTCAGCTGCCAGGTATTAAAACCATTAAGGTTCAAACGATTGAATGTTTACCGCACCATCCACGTGCACCTAATCACGTATGGTTAATTCAAGCACGCATTGCTCATAGAATTGAAGGAGCTGGAAGGTAGGTCTAATATTGAAGGCAAGTAAAATTTGCAGGTCCAATTTGGCATACGTGATCTAAAATATTTACCTAGCAGACAGTCATGGGCTGCATTCGCACAACACATTTAACAAGATAACTGATCTAGACCATTTTCTGGGTTTGTAGTTTCCTTGTATGTATGCTATGTGTGTGCACATGTATGTGCACTTTTGAGTCAGTGAGGGAGTTCTGAACTTATGATTATAAGGGTGCCTGACCATCATAGCCGTACGTCACAATGTTTGTATGAGGGCAATTCAGAAATAAATTGGTTATCTATGACAGACACTCCCAGATACAGAACTTGTATTATACACATTAGAAAACTACAACATTTACTTTTCGACATATTTGCCATTCAAACTGAGGCATTTGTCATAAAGTCTTACAAGGTTTGAAATTCCTTAGTAGTAGTCACTCGGTGCCAAATTTGGGCTATTGGGGGGAGGTTGCCCAAAAACATCCCAATGGAACTGCTTTAAAAGTTCTTGAGTGCATCTAGCGATGTGCAGGCGAGCATTGTCGTGAACCAACACCACACCGGAAGTCAGCAGGCCCCGACGCTTGTTATGGATGGCTCATCTGGGTTTTCGTAACGTTTCACAGTAGAGGTCTGATGGTTGAACCACACTCCACAAACTTCACTAGCCGTGCTCCTTTGGCATCTTCACATTTGGCGGGATATTCCATGGCACCACTTCCGGTGTGGGAAGTGGGAACTATGGGAAGAAAGGTCGTAAAATGGGGCAAATCTCCCTTAACAACTATCTTGCATAGCAACAGAAAATTTGGGCTCAATTGTGTAGTCCAGGACTACCTGTACCATGGTGCCTTGCCCCCATCAATGTCCTCTCCACCTCTGATCTTCCCCAGGTGTTCCAATGGGAAGTTGGACTGTTCTCCCGAAACAAAATCAATTGGGTTTGTTCCTACTGAATTCTTGAGATCAATCAAAAAATCATCTAAATACTCCCAACAGCATGAAGCATATTCTTTGGCATACTCTAAAAGAGAACTACACTGTAGAAACAAAATTAATTGGGTTTGTTCCTACTGAATTCTTGAGATCAATCAAAAAATCATCTAAATGCTCCCAACAGCACGAAGCATATTCTTTGGCATACTCTAAAAGAGAATTACACTGTAGACTTAAAAATGATCCGTGCTTTATTTGACAAACATCTCCAGGGCATTATTTCTAATTATCTGCTTTGTCCTTTCTAAGGACCTTTGTTTAGTCATAGGACAACTTCTCAAAGTAGGCAGTAAATTTGTCACAGAGAGACGATCAAAGGTGAAATACAAGTGAGGCACACCGAGGACATGTAAAAACAGGCAATTAGCACAAGATAAGGTATGACATCTCTTTTTTTTTTAAAGAAACTTAATTGCCCTTGTTAAAACTGCTCAGAAAGCCTTGTTGATTTACTACAAATCAGAACAAGGATGGCCAAGTCTGTATTAGAATATCAGAAGGTAGAAAAGCCTGCGGCAAAAATTATTGTACGCAAGAAACTGCCTATAGTGGAAGATTGCAAACAAAAAATCAATTGAACCCGCAAAAATGATAAGTACTTTTTTTAAAAAAAAAAAAAAGACTGGAACCCTTACATGGACTTTTTTGCTGAAAGACGAAAAAAGTGAATTGATGATTAGAGGATTTGGGAATTAAAAATGAGACAAAGAGCTTTGGGAAAAGTTTAAGGACAATAATTTAATAGAAAGGAGGGGAAGACAAAATCATATTTTTTTTCCTTTTTTCAATTTCTTTTTTGTTTCTCTGTTTTTTATGTTATGTCTTGTATATATCAAAGCGTTTGGAATCTTCATTCTCTTTCAGGTCAGTTCTTCTTACTATCACGGTGTAAGGAAGGATGATTATTGGAGATTCAGAAAGTTGAATGATTTTTGTATAGACCGCCTTTGTCGGTTTCAACTTTCTGAAAAGAGTTTTTGTGACTGCTATATCTTAAGGTGACCAACTGTCCTCCTTTAGGGAGGACAGTCCTCCTTTTTTAAGTTCTGTCCTCCCTCGAAAAGTGTCCTCCTACACGTCCTCCTTTTCGATATTTGAAGACTAATCTGCAGGGCTTTTTTTTCCTCATAGAACGCTCAGAATGGTGTTCCGGCACCTTTTTTTGATGTTTTTTTTTCAGCTTTTGCATGAGCTGTGCTATTCCCCCTATTGGCTTTTGAAAGCCAATAGGAATTGCTGCTGAGCGTGCCAAATTGCTGCTGAACGTGGCCGGCAAACATTGCACATGCAAGTTGTCTGCAGCGAAGGCGAATTGGTAGGAACTTTGCACCCCTCCCTGCTACCCAACTACACCATCTCCTAGTTAGTCCCGAAGATACCTGGAGGAGACTGGAGCGGTGACACCACGGTAAGTTTCTCTTGATCTTTGGCCCTGCTAGGGCAATAATGGCTGTGGGCACAAGAGGCAGGGGCAGCGGGGCTGCTGCGGGTGGGGGTGTGAGGGGCGGTGGCAGTGGCCGGCGGCCGGCTGCCCCCGTGCTGTGGGAGCCACGGGGCCCGCTCTACACGGGGCTGCGCAGGGTGGGCGGTGGTGCTGGTGGGGCGGCTGCAGGTGGGGTGTGTCGACGGCGGGCTGCCCCCCAGGGGCAGAGCAGCTGGTGCTTTGGGAGCCGCGGGGCCCACTCTGCATTTATCATATTATAGTGTAATCTGTATTATTGTTGCAATGAATAAAATGTTTCTTTTATGTATGATATTTTTTTTCTTCAATTTATTTGTGTCCTCCTTTTCATTGTAAAAAAGTTGGTCACCTTATAAATATAGATACTTTATGCCAGAGGAATTGTAATGAGAGTAGTGACTACATTACATTTTTAATTCATGGGATAATAGTGCCTAGTCTATATGGCACCATATACTGTATTTGGAATATTGGAACTGGAATATTGGAATATTCTTTATTGGCCAAGTGTGATTAGACACACAAGGGATTTGTCTCCGGTGCATATACTCTCAGTGTACATACAAACAACATGGTAAATCATAAGATAGAATTATAAATCATAAGATACAAACAAGAAGGGACAAATCCTAAGATACCAACAGGATAAGGTGGTAGGAAAGATGAGAAAGATAATAGCAATACAGCCTATCACATGGGTAAATATCTTTAGGCATAAGACAATCCTGTGAGAATTAGGTGTTTAGCAGTGTGATGGCACAAGGGAAAAATAACTTCTTTGCGTCTAGTTGTTTTGGCATTTATTTGTAAATAAAAATACTATATACAGTGAGGGGGAAAAATTGATCCCCTGCTGATTTTGTACGTTTGCCCACTGACAAAGAAATGATCTATAATTTTAATGTGAGGTTTATTTTAACAGTGAGAGGCAGAATAACAAGAAAAAAAAATCCAGAAAAATGCATTTCAAAAAAGTTATAAATTGGTTTTAAAGGGAGTGCTCTTAATCTCAGCTTGTTACCTGTATAAAGGACACCTGTCCACAGAAGCAATCAATCAATCAGATTCCAAACAACACCAACTGTCGTCGTCTTCTCACCAAGCTGCTTGGTGATAGTCTTGTAGCCCATTCCAGCCTTGTGTGGGTCTACAATCTTGTCCCTGACATCCTTGACCACCTCTTTGGTCTTGGCCATGGTGGAGAGTTTGGAATCTGGTTGATTGATTGATTGATTGATTGATTGATTGATTGATTGCTTCTGTGGACAGGGAGCCAGAAATCTTGCTGATTGATAGGGGATCAAATACTTATTTCACTCATTAAAATGCAAATCAATTTATAATTTTTTTTTTAATGCATTTTTCTGGATTTTTTTTTTGTTGTTATTCTGTCTCTCACCTTTAAAATAAACCTACCATTAAAATTACAGACTGATCATTTCTTTGTCAGTGGGCAAACGTACAAAATCAGCAGGGGATCAAATATTTTTTTTCCTCACTGTATATACTGTATTTGGCAGATGCCAGAAATGGACCTTCCCCTCTTCCTTCCTTCCTTCCTTCCTTCCTTCCTTCCTTCCTTCCTTCCTTCCTTCCTTCCTTCCTTCCTTCCTTCCTTCCTTCCTCTTTCCCTCCCTCCCTCCTTCCCTGACTCCCTCCTTCCTTCCTTTCTTCCTCTTTCCCTCTTTCCCTCCCTCCTTCCCTGATTCCTTCCTTCCTTCCTTCCTTTCTACCTACCTACCTACCTACCTACCTACCTACCTACCTACAGTATCTACCTACAAATGTTTTTGCTATCCATAAAGCAAGTACAGAATCAATGTGATTCATACAACCACATAGGTTTTCAGTTCATTTTCTAACAATTAATTCCTTTGGGAAATCTGAGAGCAATGATGAAAGAGAATTCAGTAGACCCTGCATTTGTGCATGAACAGAGGTGACATTAATGCATGCTGCATTTTGTTAGGTTACCCAGTTGTAAGCAAGTTAAGAGAGATGCACAGAAAAGCATCTCAAAGACTGAATTCCATCTGCAATAGATATTCTGATTAGGGTGTTATTGGGAAAGAAAACTCAGTTTCAAGTTTTCTTGTGGCCAGGGTTAACAGATATGCTTCTCCAAGACCTTCCTAGCAAATACCCCATGCTATGTTCCCTTGAAAAATGCAACAGACAGCAAAGTCTTTCTTCCTTCCTTCCTATCTTCCTTCCTTCTTTCTTTCCTTCCTTCCTTCCTTCCTTCCTTCCTTCCTTCCTTCCTTCCTTCCTTCCTTCCTTCTTTCCTTCCTTCCTTCCTTCCATCCATCCATCCATCCCTCCAAGAATGGTGCTTGCACAATTCTCAGACCCTTTAGAACAGGGGTCTACAAACCTGGCCCTTTTATGACTTGTGGACTTCAGCTGAGGAATTCTGGGAGTTGAAGTCCACAAGTCATAAAAGGGCCAAGTTTGAAGACCCCTGCCTTAGAAGAAGACCTAATTATGAGGGAGCAGGTAGATGTTTGTCTGCACCCTGGTTGGGAACGGAGAAGCAGGTTGCCTCCCTATTTGGACAACATAATCCTGATGTACCCGAATAAACAACTTGGAGTATATAGTCACTCCCACAAACTGGGCGACTTTTTTTTGCTACTGAACAAGCTCCCAACCTCTCTTAATGAAGTGCTGTGGGCAAATGCCAGTCAGTTTGCGAGAGGAGATTCCTTCTCCATCTCACTGGCACTTGTTCAATGTTATTTCTCACCTCTCCGTGCCACCCTTTGGCTTTACCTTGAGGTCCAATGTGACCAGAATTATTTTGCTGAACAATGTCTTTACTAGGCCATTGTGACTCAAGAGCAGTAGGGGCGTTTGGGCCTTTTGCGTTGCAAAAGAGTGGGTGGTAATTGCCCAAGCATTATCTTGTGTGTAGTGATGCTCACCTGAACACCTAGATTGGAACTGGTAGCTAGAAAAGTATTTGTTTCTAATTAAACATAGGCAGCATAACCTCATTTCCTGTAAAGATAATTATACCTTTGGACAATCTCAGGTTGTTCCTTGGGAGACCATAGATAAGCTCCATATCGAGATAGGTCTAAATCAGGGGTAGTCAACCTTGGCTCTTTTATGACTCGTGGACTTCAATTCCCAGAATTCCTGAGCCAGCCTGGCTCAGCTTGGAAACCTCTCCCTTTTCCCTCAGCATATTTACAATTGAATTCTGGGAGTTGAAGTCCACGAGTCATAAAAGAGCCAAGGTTGACTACCCCTGGTCTAAATCAAGTCCCAAGCACATGTCCTTGTTTGGAACTCCTCCCCCCCACCCACCCCCCAAAAAAGTTGTGAGTATTTATCCGAAGCTCTAGCTTGCTCTGCATCCCATTTCACATCAGGAAGGGCAAGCCCCCATTCTGTCAAACCACAAAACTATGCCAAATCATCAGCAACTCCACATTCTGTTCTCTTACAGAACCCGTAAAGTACCATTTTATGCATTTGAGATTCTTTCAAATGCAGCAAGCAATTCTGAGGCAATACCTAAGAAGCGTGGTCCCAAATTACAGGGAGTCCTCAACTTATGACCACAACCGAGTCCAACATTTCTATTGTTAAGCAAGACAGTTGTTAAGTGAGTTTTGTCCTGCCTTACAACCTTGCTTCTCAATTGGGAAACTATGAGCATCACAGACCCAGCTAAAACCAAAACTGCTAGGGGAATTCCTGAAGGCTTGGCACTTAGATAAATCAGCCATCCACAGGCACATACATATAAACTACATTTATACAACATTCGAAAGAGACAATGAAAAAGCTAATAAGGAAACAAAGACAGCAATCAAAGCCCAGATAAGCAGGTATGACCACCAGACAAACAATCACACAGAAAACAATTTCCTAATTAAGGAACTACCAAGAAGAACACTAAGCCTCCCCCAAAAATGGCAGGGCAAGCTACTTATATAATCAGGGCGCACAGCTCACACTCGCTAGCACTGATGGTGTTGTAGTTGGGTAATGAAACATCTGCAAGAAAAACAACCAACCTCAGAGAGCACCAAGGACATCAACAGACAATGTTGCATGTCTTCCCGCAGCCTAAGCCTCAAAGTAGCTTGTGGCAAGTCATCCATTTCGCAATGATTCTCCTCTATTTGCCTTCTAATCACCTCCCTTGTCATTTAAGCTCCTATTGTCCTATATTTCATGGAGCTAATTTTGGCTGGAGAAGATACCAAGAAAGGAGTATATTTACTACATTGGAGAGTTCAACAGGGCATTGGCAGATTAGCTCTAGCACAGTGGTTCTCAACCTGTGGGTCGGGACCCCATTTGGGGTCGATCGACCATTTCACGAGGGTCGCCAAGCAAAGCTGTCCGCCATTTGTTTTGTCCGCCATTTGTTTTGTCCGCCATTTTTTCCCCTTTTCCGGCGGGTGCCTTACCTCCCTTGGGCTGGGCCAGTTGGTGGTCGGCCTGCTCCGTCTCTGCCGCTTGCCAGCTACGCCTCGGCCGGCGCAGGGGGCGGAACCACGCATGTGCGGCGCTCCCGGGCAGGGAAAGTCCTCGACTTACGACCGGTTGGGTAGTCCTTGACTTACGACCAGTTTAGTCCTCGACTTACGACCGGTTTAGTCCTCGACTTACGACCGGTTGGGGTCACGGCATTAAAAAGGTTGAGAACCACTGCTCTAGCAGAACCAAGTGCAAAACATTCCAAAGCTTCTTGAAATCCGGCCTAATCCAGCAGGCTAACTATTCTAAATAACCCATTTAATAATAATAATGATAAAGTTGGAAGGGACCTTGTAAGTCATCTAGTCCAACCCCCTGCTCAGGCAGAAAACCCTATACCATTTCGGACAAATGGCTGTCCAGTTTCTTCTTAAAAACTTCCAGTGTTGGCGCATTCACTGCTTCTGGAGGCAGATTATTCCACTGGTTAATTGTTCTCACTGTCAGGAAATTTCTCCTTAGTTCTAGGTTGCTTCTCTCCTTGATTAGTTTTCATCCGTTGCTCCTTGTCCTGCCTTCAGGCGCTTTGGAGAATAGCCTGACTCCCTCTTCTTTGGGGCAGCCCCTGAGATATTGGAACACTGCTATCATGTCCCCCCTCGTCCTTCTCTTCATTAAACTAGACATACCCAATTGCAGCAACCGTTCCTTATATGTTTTAGCCTCCAGTCCCCTAATCATCTTTGTTGCTCTTCTCTGTACTCTTTCTAGAGTCTCAACATCTTTTTTACATCGTGGTGACCAAAACTGGATGCAGTATTCCATTTCCTTTGGAAGGCTTGGTCATCAATGTAAGACATCCTTAATTAGGAAGTGACCTGTTCATGACAACAGTGAGACTGTGGAACGCTAGCCATGGAAAAGCTTATTGATGAGAATGTGATGTTATCCATTCAATCTAACACTTGGTGATTCTGTGTGCCAGGCCTCTCTCCACATCTTCTGATTTTGCACTTCTTCTTTGAGTTGTTCTCTGCTCTGGCTGGTGTCATCTTTGATGGTGTCCAGCCATCGTGTTCTTTGGTAGCCTGGTTTCCTTTTACTGCTAACTCTTCCAAACTCTTTGACCCTTTGATTTGAAAGAGGGGTCAAAGAGGCCGTCTATGTCAAAACTGAACAGCCCTCTCTCAACAGAGGGGAGGGATATGACATCATCTATTTACAGTCTACAACAGAGCTTTTCAACCAGTGGTACCACCTGTGGTACATTGGAACCTGGCAGGTGGTACGCGACCATCCTAGAAAAGTGGTAGTGGGGGAGGGGAATGAGTTGAACCGGTGACAGCACAGCACAAGCCTGAGCGAGAGACGGCTGGAGCTGCAGAGCTGTCAGGGCTCAGCGGAAGCGCCAGGATCAGCACTTCTTCAGGACTGTCAGGGTTCAGCGGAAGCACCAGGATGAGCGCCAGGCTCCAGCTGGAGCTCGGCGCTGATCCTGGCGCTTCTGCTGAGCCCAGAAGAAGCACCGATCAGCTGGAATGTTGCAGCCTCTCCAGGGTCTTGTGATTTACATTCAGATGCCTGGCAATTGATTCATATTTATCACGGTCACAGTGTCCCAGGGTCATGTGAAATGACCAAAACCTGCTGCAACCACCCAGCAGACGGGGGGAATAAAACCAAACACTCCCCCACCCCACCCCTGCTGCCAATCCTCAACAGAAATGCTCACAACAATGAAAACCTCGGACAGGAGGAAGAGCATCACCTGGTGGGCAGGCAGGTGTCTTGCTCGGCTGTGGCTTGGGGGGCACTTTTTCAGTGCCATTGTAACTTTGAACAGTCACTAAGCGAACTATTGTAAGTCGAGGACTACCTGTACTTTATCACTTTTTTCCCTTTGGGGGGGGGGTCATCAAGTTTTTGACACCTTGCTAGGCGACTGGTAGTGCTCAGATGTTGCCATATCCTAAAAGTGGTACAATGGGTGAAAAGGTTGAAAAGCCCTGGTCTACAACACAGTCCTTTCAGCAGTCCCAAGAAGGCTCCATACCCATTTGCACTACTCAGGTGACCCTGACAGCACAGATAAACCTCCAGGTGGCCTCAACAACTCTCTAAAAGAATGCAAATGACCAGCTGTCTGCAAGGAGTATAAATCCTTCCATTCCCCACCATCCAGTCAGAGCTAAAGAAGCTTCTTGGATGAGAAGCGAAACGTCTTCAAAGAAAAAAAAATCCAGTTGCCTTGTGAAAAAGCATCTTTGGGATAACTATGACCTGGATGACTGAGAAGCTCCATAGATATTATTGAAGTAGTTTGCTCTCATAATTGCTACTCATAGTTGTGAGTTCCTGTTCTTCAAGGAAGAACTGATCTGAGCAAAAGGCTAAGTCCAGTATCTATGCAACCAATCATAAACACTGGCTTAACTCTAATTAGGGTAGGGCTATAATTGTCCCAGCTGTTTGGAGAGATGGATGGATGACCATTATTTTATACATGTCAGTGATCATTTCCCACCTAATGGAATATTGGAAGGAATTTTATAGGGATGGAGGGGACTTTGACTGTCAGCCAGTCTATCAACCAGACAAAGTCCCTGAAAACAGAAGGGAGCAGGACTAAAGCATGTAAAAGAATGATTAAGTTCAAAATTAAGCTGGGACAAAGCAGTTGAAAAAATATTCTCCCCAATTCCCCCTCCCAATATATCCCTATAGGACAGGCATGTCAAACTGCCGGCCAGCAGGCCGGATGCATCACGTCAAAATCGCGCCCACCCCATTGCCAGCAATAGGGGAAAAGTCACGATACGTCCCGCGATGTCGCGGGTTTGACATGCCTGCTATAGGAGAAACCACTGGGCAGTGTCTCAGGGCGTCATCAACTCTTTCATTCTAAGCACCCCTCTCTCCTAGTCACCTGATCTAGCCTGGAGTGTATTTTTATTTTTTTTAAATGTACATCCCACCTTTAATATTTTTATAAACAACACAAGGTGGTGAACATATCTAGTGCTCCTTTTTTCCTCCTAGTTTCCCAACAATAACCTTGTGAGGTCCCATCCCATTCATGTTGGACGCACCATTTTAAGGCACTTTCTGGGTGAAAGAATTAGCTGGTGACTTCACCGTTGCCCAGGTAATTCCTAGGGGGGGCTCCTTTCATGTCCCCATCAAGGAGCTGGAGCAAATGATGGGAGCTCACACAGCAGCACTTGGGTCTTCAATGCGGGCTTGCTAACCTCCAACCCAGCATCCTAATTATATGAGCCACCATGCTCCTGACTATGTGAGGTGGGTTGGGCTGAGAGATTGTCCCAAAGTTATCTAGCTGGCCTTCATAGCTAAGGTGGAACTTGAACTCACGGTCTCTTGCTTTCTAACTGGGTGCATTAACCGTTAAACCAGAGTTACCCAACCTTTTCCCAACTAAGATGATCAAAGGCCTGGAGACTAAAACATATGAAGAACAGCTACAGGACTTGGGATTGGCTAGTCTAAAGAAAAGAAGAAATAGGGGGGGCATGATAGCAGTGTTCCAGTATCTGAGGGGCTGCCACAAGGCAGAGGGGGTCAGGTTGTTCACCAGAGCACTCGAGGGAAGGACGAGAAACAATGGTTGGAAACTAACCAAAGAGAGAAGCAACCTGGAACTAAGGAGATACTTCCTAACAGTGAGGACAATTAACCAGTGGAACAGCTTGCCTCCAGAAATCGTGGACGGTCCATCACTGGAGAGTTTTAAGAAGAGACTGGACAATCATCTGTCTGAGATGGTATAGGTCCTCCTGCTTGAGCAGGGGGCTGGACTAGAAGACCTCCAAGGTCCCTTCCAGCTCTGTTCTATTCTATTCTATTCCATTCCATTCCATTCTTTCCAGGTTGGCGGCCCGAAGGGGAGGAAGGGAAGAAAGAGGGGATAGTTTTGTGGGAAGGGGAAGGGGCAAGTGCATGTGCACTCACACGAGTACCCGTTGCTCGCGCGAGAGGGGCCAAAAGCACCCATGACACTCACGCAACTGAGGCTCTGAGTGTTTGTTATGCTCACGCAAGTGGGGCCACAAGCACGTATAATCCTCACGTAAGTGAGGCCCCGAGTGCCCATGACCCTCGTGCGAGTGGGGCTGCAAGCACCTATGATGCTCATGTGAGTAGGATGCTCACGTGGTGTGCATGCATGTACACACACCAGCCAGAATCCTATTTTGCACATGCCTACTTAGGTAATACATATTCACACATTCAGATTAGTTAACTGGGGGGAAAGTGCACACAAGGCCAGAAAGAGAGAGAATGTTTTTGTCCTTGCTCCGAAGAAAATTCAGGCAGTTCTTATGGCCACGGTTGATAAAGTTGTTTCCCTACATTGTCATGCTTTGCAAATATGGCAACAAAACAACAAGGATGATCATCAGACTGGAGGCTAAAACATATAAGGAACGGTTGCTGGAACTGGATATGTCTAGTTTAATGAAGAGAAGGACGAGGGGGGACATGATAGCAGTGTTCCAATATCTCAGCGGCTGCCACAAAGAAGAGGGTCTCAAGCTATTCTCCAAAGCACCTGAAGGCAGGACAAGAAGCAACGGATGGAAACTAATCAAGGAGAGAAGCAACCTGGAATTAAAGAGAAACTTCCTGACAGTTAGAACAATTAACCAGTGGAACAACCTGCCTCCAGAAGCGGTGAATGCTCCAACACTGGAAGTTTTTAAGAAGAAACTGGACAGCCATTTGTCTGAAATGGTATAGGGTTTCCTGCCTGAGCAGGGGGTTGGACTAGGTGACCTCCAAGGTCCCTTCCAACTTCTTCTTCTTCTTCTTCTTCTTCTTCTTCTTCTTCTTCTTCTTCTTCTTCTTCTTCTTCTTCTTCTTCTTCTTCTTCTTCTTCTTCTTCTTCTTCTTCTTCTTCTTCTTCTTATTATTATTATTATTATTATTATTATTATTATTATTATTATTATTATTATTATTATTATTATTATTATTATTTTCTGTTTTTGTCTTGTAAGACATGTGCTCAAGCCCTCTTTTGTAACTTTTCCAGCCCTGATATGCTTTTACAACTGCAGTGACTGTGCTGTATTCCACTAGTGATGCCCAAAGGACATTCAAGTGCGGACATATTTCATCCTCTTCTTAAAAATACCTGCAGAGCAGATGCACAATGAGTCAACCTCTCCACTGAGCTGATAACCCAAGATCTTTTACTTAAGTACTGAATAAACAACTCAGGTTCTATCCTATCTGTGATGTATTGAATATATATAAAGTTGTGTTAATCCCTGCTAAAGTGACACTAACTTAACTCCAACTGCTTGTGAAGCTAAAATGAAACTAACCTTTAGATGACCCTGACTGTTAACTCCAACTGTTTTGGAGGGAAACTTTGAACATTCATATTTGGGCGGGCTTTTTCAAGTATTGTGATTGGTTAAGGCCCTGTGGGCTCAGAGTATAAATTACAGGCAATTGCCTGCAGTTCTCCAGTTCTAGTTTGAGTCAATAAACAATGTTGTAACTATGCTGGTCTGCTCCTTGCCTATTGAAGCCCAGTACACAATACTATCAGTGTATTGCCAAGATTTTTATGGTTAAAGTAGAGAACATGAGATCTATAGGTCACTTCAGCTATTTGTATTAAAGGATTGGCTAGACTTTTGGAAAAATTTTCTGTATGAAACCATTGGAGAGATGGTCATCAGAGGCTTTAATCCCATAACATTTGAATCAGGAGAAGCTATGATGTGTCAGTCGTTCCAGATAGGCAAGGTCAGGAAACAAGACCAGCAGGTGTTTCAGGAATGCTCTTTATTGTGGTTAGCTATAATAACAGAATCTTGAAATCCTCTCAGAAGTTCTCTCCACTACATTTTATACCAGTGTTTTCTCAACCTTGACAATTTTAAGGCATGTGGACTTCAACTCCCAGAATTCCACAGCCAGCATTGCTGGATGTGGAATTCTGGGAGTTGAAGTCCACATGCCTTAAAATTGTCAAGGTTGAGAAACACTGTTTTATACCAAAGAGAATCAAGGTGGGATTATTTTAAATGTCCTCCTTTCTCCAAAATGAGTCATATTTTCTGAACCTTTTCTTCCATTGACAGTTCATTCATCCCTTACTCATTCCATCACATCACGGCCTGAACTTATGTTTGGGTACAGAAATAGGTGGCTGATAATCCATAACTTTTGATCGCTTGATTGGTTGACTTCTGACAAGATGAAGAATTTGCAGGAGAAGCCAAGACTCCTCAAAGGTGAAGATAGGCTCAAGATCCAGATGGACCTTGACAGACTCGAACACTGGGCCCTATCTAACTGTTAGATCGCGCAGGCAGTAAGACACGAGTTGAGTGACAGTCAGCTCTTGGTTTATTGGCAAGGCATAAGGTAAATCCGGACTGGCTCTCTGGGCCAGGGGAGCCCTCTTTTATGGGATTCCCCTGGCTTGTAATCACACAATTCCATTGGCTGGCAAGACCCTGTTGCTAGTTAGCCAACCAGCAACGGGCATGAAA
>NW_015388052.1:206173-241260 GCF_001527695.2 Protobothrops mucrosquamatus
CCATCAAAAAAAGCCCATGCAATCCTAAGTTGCATTAACAGAGGTTAGCCAAGATCGCCTGAAGTATTAGTACCACTTATAAAGCCTTAGAAAGGCCACACTTAGAATACTGCATCTAGTTTTGGTCACCATATTATAAAAAAGATGTAGAGATTACGGAAAGAGTGCAGAAAAGAGCAACAACATTGATTAGGGGGCTGGAGGCTAAAACATATGAGGAACGGTTGCTGGAATTGGGTATGTCTAGTTTAATGAAGAGAAGGACGAGGGGGGACATGACAGCAGTCTTCCAATATCTCAGGGGCTGCCCCAAAGAAGAGGGAGTCAAGTATTCTCCAAAGCGCCTGAAGGCAGGACAAGAAGCAACGGGTGGAAACTAATCAAGGAGAGAAGCAACCTAGAACTAAGGAGAAACTTCCTGACAGTTAGAACAATTAACCAGTGGAACAACCTGCCTCCAGAAGCGGTGAATGCTCCAACACTGGAGGTTTTTAAGAAGAGAATGGACAGCCATTTGTCTGAAATGGTGTAGGGTTCCTGCTTGAGCAGGGGGTTGGACTAGAAGACCTCCAAGGTCCCTTCCAACTCCATTATTATTATTATTATTATTATTATTATTATTATTATTATTATTATTATTATTATTATTATTATTATTATTATTAAGACTTCCAAGGTCCCTTCCACCTTAGTTATTCTGTTATTATTCTGTTATTCTGAATTGAAAGACTGAACTCTGCCAAGATGAAGATCTTGAGTGCAGATGATTCCTTACTATGGGAATTAGAGAATTTAGCCATTCTAAATCAGATTAAAATCCCTCAAGAAGAATAGTTACATAGCTTGGGAAAGCTCCTAAGATCATCATTGTCCAAGTGACTCTCACAGCCTATTCCTGTTTTAGAATAGGCTGCTCCACTGAAATTTGGGAAGTATTAATGCCTTTTAGCTGACCGATGTTAGTCATAATCCCATTCTCAGAAGGCGGGGTACCATAAGTGGACCAGTGAGCCACGGGATGAAATTGGAAAAAAAACAGAATTTTCTGTAACTCTTCATTGCCATCTATTGACTCACCCTGAAGGAGGACTAAATCAAAGGGCTTGTGGATCATGAGCTCGGATAAGCAACCAGTTTTACCTCTGGAGATACAACATGCACGTTTTGAGGTTTGTTCTTATTCTGCCTAAAGGATTTCCCCCCGTTTGCACCTCAAGAGGAGACAAGCGTGTCTTGCTGACTTCTTTCCTCTGTTGTGTCCTCAGGACTTCGTCCTCATCACTTCTGCAGCCCAGCAGTAGACAATTTCAGTCATGCCCCTGTGAAAAGCATCATTCAGTTAAACCCAATCAGAGGCCACTGTACTTTCCCTACCTGGATAAACAAGAACAAGGGGCGAGGGAATAAGCCATTTTATGTGATGTCAGCTTCTTTTTTTCCTTTGCACAGGGACTAGTTTGGTTAATTGTTCAGAATTATTGTATTATATACCATAATATAATTGCAACAAATGGATTGTCTGGGAAAATAACTGCTTCTTTAAATAAGTGTGTGGAGTAACACTGCCCTCTACAGCACGTAACATTTATAAGCGATCTAAGAACAGAAAGTGAAACCGCTTTCTGTTGAAATCTCAATCGGAATACAAGTAGTCCTTAACTTATAGTGCAGCCCAAAGTTTCCATTGCTAAGCAAGACGGTTGTTATTTGAGTTTTACCCCATTTTATGACCTTTCTTGCCACAGCTGTTAAGTGAATCCCTGCAATTGTAAGTTAGTAACATGGTTGTGTGGGAAGTCAACCCCCCCAGAGAAGGACATTTCAAAAGGGCAGAAAAATATATTTCCTCAAAGGATCTTAAAGAGGCAGAAAAGCATGCCCACTTTTTCTTAATAGCCCCAAGTCTCCCTCCCCCAAGCAAAAAACAGCTCTGTAGAAATGCAGATAATCTTGTCAGAAAGACTGGAGTCAGGAAACTGGGATTGGGAAGAAAGATCCCTAGAATCAACACCAAAAATCTAAGAGTCATCAGCCCCAGCCCCAGGGAAGCAGGATATGACTCTTGGGACATAATAGGATTAACCCACCACCATCAGAATACCAGAAGGGCACACCCAGACTCAGGTCAAAATACATGACACAGGAAATACAAAGCCTCAAACAGGAACAGGAAACAACTTCAAGAGCCCCAAAGGGTATAAAAACCCACTCCCTACATGTGCTCGCTCTCTTTTCTTCCAGAGCCATTTTTCTGTCTGGCTCTCCTCTTCAATAAACTGCAACCTTCTTTCTAAAGCAATCACCATGTTGTTTATTCCCGGCTTGGATTAAACCATGATGAAGACTTTTCCTTCAACACTACAATGGTCATAAGTGTGAAAAATGGTCACAAGTAACTTTTTGCAGTGCCATTGTAACTTTAATAGTCACTAAACAAACTGTTGTAAGCTGGCAGGAATAACCAACACCCCCAAAGACAAGCTCAGAATCCAAAAAGATCTTGACCGACTTGAACAATGGGCCCCATCCAACAACATAAAATTTAATGTGGAGAAAAGCAAGGTTTTATACCTAGGCAGGAAAAACCAAAGGTATGAGTATAGATTAGGTGAAACCTGGCTTAAAAACAGTAACTGTGAGGGGGATCATGGAGTCCTAATGGATGATCACTTAAACATGAGCCAGCCGTGTGCGGCAGCAGCCAAAAAAGCTAATACAATCCTGGGTTTTATAAACAGAATCAAAATCACGTGAAGTATTAGTACCACTTTATAAATCCTTAGTAAGACCACACCTGGAATACTGCATCTAAAGAGCACCAGTTAGAAAGCTAATTTTAAAAGGTTTGACCCTTTTTCCCATGCTAAATTGATTTTATGGGGAAACCCAAGTTTAAAAATTGGGGGAAAGATGATGATATGGAAAAAAATTAGATGGAAGTGGGGATATTGACCTTGGATCAACTGATAGGTTAATGTACATTTTTATCATATTCTTTGTCAAGGGACAAAGATCATCTATCAGATACAACACAATGGCAATATTTACAATTGAAGTATTTGCTAGCAACATTGGATCCATACATTTTCAGCTTCTGAGACATCCAAGATACTAGAGCAACTTGTTAAATCTTTTAAAACTAAAAGGCACTATTAGTTTCTATAAATACTTATTATTAATAAATAAGTTTGATTCGCAGATGCTATGAAATGAAGGGGGGGAAATTAGAGGTGCCTGTATCACCTAGAAAATCTGAGACTGTTTTTACTTCTATATCAGAAGTGCCAGAGGACCATGGTGTATGGGTTGTACAACAAAAGATAATATTTAGAATTTATTGGACCCCATTATGCTTGTATAGAACAGGCTTTGTTGGAGATATAATAAGGATAATACTTCTTTAAAACACATGTCTTAATAACGCCCATTACTTACTTTAGGAGAAAGCAATAGACTATAAACGTGAGTTTGCATCAAAAACTAAAATTTTCAGACGATAACATCCTTTGGAAATATATACTTAGCATTTGGAATTTGACAACTCAACAACATAGCATTGAAAAAGAAATGAAAAAAAAAATCCACAAAAGTAAAAATCCATAGATCATCAAAGTAAAGGGGAAAAAAGTGAAATCAAACACAACAAAAGGAAAAAAAAGTACAATATATTTTAACAGTAAATAGTTACAGTTCTGTGTAATTATCTAATGCAATTATCATTCCAATACATATCTGATACATTTATATGAGACATGGTAAACACACAAAAAGTCTAAGTGTTGTGGGGCAAAACATAAACAGTCTAGAAATGTTAACTGTTGTATGTTGAGATGTAAAGATGTTAAAAGCAGAGGAAGTTTCAGAATTAAAACCTGAAGGCTAACCAAAGAAATTAGATTATGAATATACATTTAGGAGTTGTTTTAAAAGTATTAGTCTTCAATACAGGTAGTCCTCAATCTTTAGTGACTGTTCGAAGTTACAATAGCACTGAAAAAAATGACTTATGATCAGTTTCCACACTTAGGACCGTTGCAGCATCCCCTTCTTCTTGTGCCATATCCGTTATCGGATGTTGGCGATCATGTTGGCGATCCTGTTTTTATCAGCAGCCGCACGAAAAAGTGCTGCTGAGTTTTGTCCAAACCAGTCCCTTAGATTTTGAAGCCACAATGTTCTTCTTCTGCCTGGACCTCGTTTGCCTTCAATCTTTCGCTGGAGGATTAAATGGAGTGTGCTGTATTTTTCTGGTTGTCACATCACATGTCCAAAATATTCTAATTATCCCCATGGTCACGTGATCAAAATTCAGACTCTTGGCAACTGGCTCATATTTAGGACGGTTGCTGTGTCCCGGGGTCATGTGATCATCTTTTGAAACCTTCTGACAAGGAAAGTCAATGGAGAAGCCACTTAACCGTGTTACTAACTTAACAACTGCAGTGATTCACTTAACAACTATGGCAAGAAAAGTTGTAAAATGGGGCAAAACTCACTTAATAGCTGCTGGTTCTCCCCTTCTTTCTTAAGCAGGACCAGAACTAACAGCATAAGGAAGAAGGTCTAAGCTGGACATTAGAAAGAACTTTTCTGTTGTAGAACCTGCCTTCTGGAATATTCTCCCTCCGTTGATTAGGTTTACCCTGACTCTGTTCCTTTTCCCAAGGCCACAAAGGCTTAGTTCTGTGGCCAGACTTGGGGCCTCCCAAATGTGTGAAGACGCCCGTCTCCTGGATGTATTCATTAATGACAGTTGTATCTCTCAGCTTTTTCCTGAAGTTTTAATTTTAGTGACTGTTATTGTTTTATTTATTAATACTGTTCACTGCCCAGAGTCACATGTAATAGTAATAATAATAATAATAATAATAATAATAATAATAATAATAATAATAATAATAATAATAATAATAATAATAATAATAGAGTTGGAAGGGACTTTGGAGGTCTTCTAGTCCAACCCCCTGCTCAGGCAGGAAACCATACACCATTACAAACAAATGGCTGTCCAGTCTCTTCTTAAAAACTTTCAGTATTGGAGCATTCACAGCTTCTGGAGGCAGGTTGTTCCAATGGTTAATTGTTCTACCTCAGGATGTTTCTCCTTAGTTCTAGGTTGCTTCTTTCTTTGATGAGTTTCCATCCGTTGCTTCTTGTCCTGCATTCAGGGGCTTTGGAGAAGAGCTTGACTCCCTCTTCTTTGTGGCAGCCCCTGAGATATTGGAACACTGCTGTCATGTCACCCCTAGTCCTTCTCTTCATTAAACTAGACATACCCAATTCCAGCAACTGCTCTTTATATGTTTTAGCCTCCAGTCCCCTGATCATCCAGTTGTTCTTCTCTGCACTCTTTCGAGAGTTTCAATATCTTTTTTACATCGTGGTGAGCAAAACTGGATGCCATCTTGCAAGTGTGGCCTTACCAAGGCATTGTAAAATGGTATTAACACTTCACGTGATCTTGTTTCTATCCTTCTGTTAACGCGGCCTAGTACCATGTTGACTTTTTTGGCAGCTGCAGCACACTGCTGTCTCATGTTGAGATGGGCAGCTATATAAATTGATGAAATAAATACATCAATGATAAATTTATGGATTGTTTGAGATGCCAGCCAGTGGGAGAGGCTGCCAGATGAAGTGGCAGATTGTCCCTCATTAGATGTTCTTCAAATAGAGACTGGATATCCTCTACCAGACATGCTCTAGTCAAACCTGCCTTGAGAAGAGGCTTGTACCAAATGTCCTCCAAGGTTTCCTCCAACATTGTGAGACAGAGGAATGTTGCTGAATGAGCTTTTCTGCATAATGCATCACCAGCGTTTGGTGGATCATCACATCTCCCTGATTTTAATCTTCCACCTTTGTCAGAATACAAGTCTTCATTACTGCATTAGGCACCAATTGTATGTTAAATATCTGCCTCTCCACTTCCACCAACTCATGTTCCTTAGAACAACAATCAAGGAAGCCATGGTCCATCAATAGGTGTCCTTTGCAACATAGGGCCAAGAGAAGGTCTTTGTTAATCACCAAGCTATATGTCTATGGAGGTTCTCAGTCATCCAGGTCATGTGTCAACGCTGCTAACATCGGATGTTTTGCATTGACAACAGATGGAAATGTAGCCATCATTTTCCCTTTTGCTTTTAGAGTTAGATGATGCTGGGAGGGGTGGGGATGTGAATGAGAGTCTAGGTAGACATAACAACACTAAACTTAGCGTGAGAATCAAGGTTATTGAGCCCAGAGCTGATAAAGAATTGGCAGGCTGGAGAACTGGAGAGGGAGCCTGCACTTCAAGCTAATTGGGGAATGTGATTTATGAACGTTAATTGGAGGAGAGAATTGTGCTTTGATACTATGTGCCCAGGGGAGGGGAATTCAGTTTTTGGCTTCAATTATGTACTGCCGATATTATGCTACTCGAATAAAAGATTCTTTAAGGTAAACAATGCCTCGAAGTTCTTTTGAAGAGTTTCATCTGTTGGAACCATGACATTATGGTTGTCCCAAAGATGCTTCCTTCCATTCCCCACCGTCCAGTCAGAGCTGAAGAAGCTTCTTGGATGAGGAGCAAAACGTCTTCAAAGAAAAACAAGAAAGTCCAGTTGCCTCCTGAAAAAGCACCTTTGGGACACCAAGCCATAGTTATGGATTCCTCTTCTGGATGAAGGCAAGTGGTCTCCAGAAACACAGGTAGCCCTTGACTTACAACTGTTCATTTAGTGACCATTTGAAGTTACAACGGCACTGAAAAAAAGCAACTTACAGTATATCTGTTTTTCACACTTACAACCGTTACAGCATCCTCATGGTCACGTGATCAAAATTTGGACGCTTGGCAAACTTGGTTCATATTTATGACGTTTGCAGCGTCCCCATGTCATGGGATCCCCTTTTGCAACCTTCTGACAAGTAAAGTCAACAGGGAAGCCAGATTCGCTTAACCACCATATTACTGACTTAACCACTGCAAAGATCACTTAACAACCTTGGCAAGAAAGGTCGTAAAATGGGGCAAAACTCACAAACAGAAATTTTGTGCACAATTGTACTCGTAAGTCTAGGATTACTTCTGTCTTGTTTTAAACATCATTAAAAACATGGTTTTCACCTGTGCACTAGCAGAGCAACAATGGCCCCCGTGGGACCAGTGGCCCGTTTACTAAATTGCAGAATTCCCATTGTTCTGTTCCTTTTTTTTTTGCTTGTTCTGTACGATTTCGCATTATTGTTTATGACTTAACTGTGATAGTTTTACAGCAGATTGTATTTACCATGTTTTGTATACCAGTCTCATCTCTTTCAGGAGAAAGAACAGCATGAAAATAAAACAAATGGTAAGGGTTAGGGACATTTCTTAATGTTCTGAGAAACTTCTAGGACAAGCAAATCCGAGCAATGCTCTCAGAGTAGAATTTCAGTCTAGAGGTAAAGGCCAATATGCAAACTGACAGCAATTATCTTGATTTTACGGGGTCCTACAGTAAGGAACAGCACAAAGTTTGTAAGGATGAGGGTGCAACGATAATCCCATAATGGGTTCCAGACTGAGTTCTTTGGCTCCTTCTGGCAGCTGAAACTTAAAGGACTTCAACAGGATGGTCAAGAAAAGGAAGAGCTCCATCCTCGCCATTTGCTCACCCAGGCACACCCGAGGCCCTGCAGTGCAAAGATAAGGAAAGGAGAAGTGGTTAGAAGTGATTGACAGTTATTCGCCAACGCTTCTAGTTTCAGTCCTAACCAAGGGATTTGATTCGTATTATATATTAAATGTGTGTTTATGTATGTGTACATTTTGAGAGGAAGCAACTAAATTTCATTTTTAATGTGTGCCGTTGTGCCCACAGGAAAAAATGGCAATAAAGGTTATCTATCTATCTATCTATCTATCTATCTATCTATCTATCTATCTATCTATCTATCTATCTATCTATCTATCTATCTATCT
Organism: Protobothrops mucrosquamatus; assembly: GCF_001527695.2. NCBI lineage: Eukaryota > Metazoa > Chordata > Lepidosauria > Squamata > Viperidae > Protobothrops > Protobothrops mucrosquamatus. The sequence goes on from NW_015388052.1 coordinate 214,125, forward strand.
ATCTATACATCTATATCTATCTATCTATCTATCTATCTATCTATCTATCTCTATCTATCTATCTATCTATCCATCTATCCATCCATCCATCCATCCATCCATCCATCCATCCATCCATCCATCCATCCATCCATCCATCTATCTATCTATCTATCTATCTATCTATCTATCTATCTATCTATCTAAATATTCTGGAAAACGTGCTTCAGATTTACCTGCTCCAAATGGCAAAAATTCTTCCCTTGGTACAAAATGTCCATCCTTGTCCAAAAAATGGTGCGGGTTGAATTGTTCAGGAGTTTCCCATCTCTTGGGATCATAAAGCACCGAGTTCAGATCTGTAACAACCAAAGTCCCCTGAAGGAGGAAGAAATGCATCTCAGTACACAGGTGATGAAGTTTCTAAGAGCCTCCTAATTTATTTATTTCCATCCCACCTTTATTTATTTATTTTTATAAATAATCCAAGGCTGGGAACATGTAGAATACTCCGTCTTCCTCCTATTTTCCCTGTGAGGTGGGTTGAGCTGAGAAAGAATGACTGTATCAAAGTTGCCCAGCTGATACCTAAGGTGGGACTAGAATTCACAGTCTCCTGGTAATTGGCCCAAAGCCATTGAGGCAACTTTCATGCCTAAGGCGGGACTAGAATTCACAGTCTCCTGGTGATTGACCCAAAATCACCCAGCTGGCTTTCAGGTCCAAGGTGGCAGTAGAACTCATAGTTTCCAAATTTCTAACCAAGTGCCTTCACCACTAGATCAAATTGGGTCTCTTCCTAGCAAATTTCCCCTAATTATATAAAAAAGATAATAGCTATCTCCTACTGCCAACTTGATTAAAATGTAAGCTAAACCAGTTCCTGCATTCCTATTCCCATTTCAAGGTTTGTTCCTTGAGAGTCAGCTGAAAATCCATTATTCACCATTTTTACATGGAAAAAAATGATGTTTTTTGTGCAAAGGAGGAACACAGGAGTAGCAACCTGCAGAGAACTGGAATTCTCCTATGAAGAGCATTTGTACTAACCACAACATCTCATGAACGGTGTTCATACAAAGCATTTAACCAGATCAGCTACAGCAGTGGTTCTCAACCTTTTTAATGCCGCGACCCCAACCGGTCGTAAGTCGAGGACTAAACCGGTCATAAGTCGAAGACTTTCCCTGCCCGGGAGCGCCGCGCATGCGTGGTTCCGCCCCCTGCGCTGGCCAAGGCGCAGCTGGCAAGTGGCAGAGACGGAGCAGGCCGACCACCAGCTGGCCCAGCCCAAGGGAGGTAAGGCACCTGCCGGAAAAGGGGAAAAAATGGCAGACAAAAAAAATGGCGGACAAAAAAATGGTGGACAGCCTTCCTTGGCAACCCCCGTGAAATGGTCGATCGACCCCAAATGGGGTCCCGACCTACAGGTTGAGAACCACTGAGCTACAGGCTTAGTAGCCCCATTCACACCACATGCAATAGTCTGCCTTAACTTTGGTTAGATTTGGCGATTCTTAGAGTGGTATGGAAACCTAGCCTGTTTTGTCACTTGTGGTGAAAGGAATTGTAAAACACAGAAAATGGATTAAGTCAATAACCAAGTTAAATTAATCTAATGCCGCTCTCATCGAATAATGAAGCAGGTTTCAGTTAATCCCGATCACTAAAATGTCAGAGTATATTACTGAAAAACTGTGCTGGTTAATGACTGCAATAAAGTTTTTTCAAGTTATTGAAAACAGAGGTCAATCTTTTGGCTTATGTTTCCCAGCAACTGAATCATTACTTGCATTCAATACATGAATTTCTTGACTTTCAGATTTAAAAAAAAGAGGGTTTCAACTTTCAACATGTCCATTGCACTGAATTCCTTATTAAAGAAAGTGTCCTCTGATATGTTGATTGTTCTTGTATCAACTCCCGTACCTTTGGAATATGATATCCATAGAGGTTCACATCTCTGGCACTTTGCCTGGGGACACCAACAATTAAGACATATTTCAGACGGAGAACCTCATGAATCACAGCATAGGTATACGGGAGTTTCACCCGATCTTGATAGCAGATTGAATGGGTGGGATCCAATGTATCTTCTATTTCCTTGCGGACTTTCTCTGAAGGCCATAATAGAAAAGAAAAATTATAACAGAATAACAGAGGAACGGAACTGAAAAGGGCCTTGGAAGTAATAATAATAATGATGATGATGATGATGATGATGATGATGATGATGATGATGATGATAAAGTTGGAAGGGACCTTGGAGGTCATCTAGTCCAACCCCCTACGCAGGCAGGAGTCTCTATACCATTTCAGACAAATGATTGTCCAATCTCATCTTAAAGTATCTCAGATACTCCACTACAATTGATGCAGTCAATGAAGAACATGGAACATAATTCACAAAGAATCTGAGTAAGAACTGAGCTATGATGACAAAGCATAAGGTGGTGGATCTACCCCTTGGGAACGTCTATGGAAATTCCCAGTCATCCAGGTCATAGTTGACCCAAAGGTACTGTTGAAGGAAAAGTCTTCATCATGGTTCAGTCCAAGCTGGGAATAACCAACATGGTGACTGCTTTAGAAAGAAGGTTGCAGTTTATTGAAGAGGAGAGCCAGACAAAAAGATGGCTTTGGAAGAAGAGAGAGGGAGCACATGTAAGGAGTGGGTTTTTATACCCTCGGGAGCCTTTTGTTTGGAGTTGTTCCTGTGGCATGAACTTTGACCTGAGTCTGAGTGTGCCCTTTGGCATCTGTGGTTTAATCCTATTATGTCCTGTCTTAGAGTTTGGGTGGGGTATGTAGATTTTAGGTGTCTTTGTCTTCTTAATCTTCTAGCTTCAACCTTCCTGGATTATTTACATCTGCATTTCTACAGAGCTGGTTTCTGCTTGGGGGAGGGAGACTTAGGGCTATTAAGAAAACTGGACATGCTTTTCTGCCTCTTTAATATTTCCTTCTCTGGGGGGCTGACTTCCCACAGTACTTTTTCAAAAGGCAATTAGACTTTCTTTATTTTTCCTTGAAGATGTTTCGCTTCTCATCCAAGAGGCTTCTTCAGTTGTGACTGAAGAAGCTTCTTGGATGAGGTAGAACTGAAGAAGTTTCTTGGATGAGAAGCAAAACATCTTCAAGGAAAAACAAAGAAAGACTAGTTGCCCTTTGAAAAAGCACCTTTTTTGGCCTATCCCTGGGGAGTTTCTAGATAAGTGGACTTCAATTCCTAAATCTATTTTTTTTTTTTTTGCAAAAAATGTTGGAAACCAGCAAAAAAAGCCACAGTCACATGATCACATGATGTTTGAGTTGCCATGGAACTGATGTCATGACTTGGAAAAAATTCTAGGATCCATGTTCTGTGTGTTTACTCTTATGAAGGGCCGCCATATATTTGGGCTGCAAAATCCAGACAACCAATAGATGGCAGCAAAGAGTACGGTGATGACCATCCTGTACGGATTTGGATTTTGACAGCTCAGATTGGGTAGCCCAATTGTTATGAGAACGAGAGAAAAATCTGATGTAGGAGGGGGGGAAACAGGAAAAAATACATATTCATATCAAATATATAAAGAATAGAATAGAATAGAATAGAATAGAATAGAATAGAATAGAATAGAATAGAATAGAATAGAATAGAATAGAATAGCACACAATAGCACACAATAGAATAAGAAATAGAAAGGAATGGAATGGAATGGAATGGAATAGAATAGAATAGAATAGAATGGAATGGAATGGAATGGAAAGGAATGGAATGGAATAGAATAGAATAGAATAGAATAGAATAGAATAGAATAGAATAGAATAGAGTTGGAAGGGACCTTAGAGGTCATCTACTCCAACCCCCTGCTCAGGCAGGAGACCTAGTATACCCTATACTAAATGGCTGTCCAGTCTCTTCTTAAAAACTTCCAGTGTTGCAGCATTCACAGCTTCTGGAGGCAGGTTGTTCCACCAATTAATTGTTCTAACAGGAAATTTCTCCTTAGTTCTAGATATTTAATTTAGTTAACCATCTTTAAACCCTCCCTCACTTTGCCTTCAGTTCCATTAAATAGCATTTTTTATGGGTTTTGAATGTCCTCTTTATAGTTCCTTGTTAGAGATGAGCAATTATTCCTCATCCACTCAAGCAGGAAGTCTTGGAATCTGTCGCTGAAATAAAAGCAACCATCAGTTTCAGGAGGCCTTCCATCGGGCACATTAGATGCTCAGAGTGGAACCTGGAGGCCCATTCGGTGGTACTCATCGTCACGGGTAACGTTCCACCACCGGCACCAGAGACAGGGACGCTATTTTTTTAGTTGTTACGTGACTCGATCCAAGAGAAGTAGTATTCGTCTCAGTCCCAGTGGAAACGAGACAACATCTATTATCTTTTATACTTTAGTTGATAACAATCCCAATTCATCACGTACTGCTGTGTCGGTCCTCCTTGTGTAGAAGACACCTTTCACAGGTAGTCCTCAACTTACAACCACAACTGGGGCCAGAATTGATAAGCAAGGCGGTTGTAAAGTAAGTCAAAACCCGACTTTATAAAGGATATTTAATTTAGTTAACCATCTTTAAACCCTCCCTTGCTTTGCCTTCAGTTCCATTAAATAGCTAAGCAAACCACTGTAGCTCTTAAGCGAATCACGCACTCCTTAAAGCAAATCCGACCTCCTCCCCATTGACGTTGCAGTTGTTAAATTAGTGACATGGTTGTTAAGTGGATCTGGTTTTCCCCACGGGCTTTGCTTGTCAGGAAGCCGCAAAACGGAATCTCATGATCCCGGGGAGACACTGCGACCGTCATAAGTATGAACCAGTTGCCACGTGTCTGAATTTTGATCATGTGACCACAGGGATGCTGCAGTGGTTGCATGCGTGGGAAAAAAAGGTCATAAATCACTTTTTTCAGTGCTGTTGTAACTTCAAATTGTCGTTCAGCAAATGGCTGTAAGTCGAGGGCTACCTGGATTACATCATACTAGCATCCTTGAGCAGAATACATTAGACTGAGTCATCCCAGTGTCAACGCTGCTAATATTGAATATTCTTGCTTTGACAAAATATGCAGAACTGTCTGGTATTTTTAGAGTTAATTCAGATGACAGAGAAAGGGGGGGAGAATTATAAGGAAAGCCCGGGAAAAGAAACGGAAGTGAATCTTTGCCCTCCAAGTTAATTGGAAGATGTGAATCATGACCCCAAAATAGGGGAGGGGAAATGCCTGGAATGTTATGCGCAAAGGAAGAGAAATTCAGATCTTGGCATCCACCATGCCGTGCTGACACCGGTCTACACTAATAAAAGGCTTTTTAGGTTAAATCATGCCTGAAAGTTCTTTGAAGTGTTTCATTAGTCAGACACATGACACCCAGCTTGATGACTTTCACATGCTAGAAAATTCCCATCATATTCTTCAGGACTCAAGGTACGAAAAGCTACAGCACACTAGATCTTTTCATTCTGTTACATAGGGCAGTGATGGCGAACCTTTTAGAGACCGAGTGCCCAAACTGCAACCCAAAACCCACTTATGTATGGTCGAGTGCTAGGTGGGCGTGGCCCATTGGTTGGGTGTGGCCCACTGGGTGAGTGTGGCCCATTAGGTGGGCATGGCCCATTGGTTGGGTGTGGCCCACTGGGTGAATGTGGCCCATTGGGTGGGTGTGGCCCACTGGGTGAGTGTGGCCCATTGGCTGGGCATGGCCCATTGGGTGGACGTGGCTGCAGTGGTAATGGCAGACTGGATGGGACTAAAAAGTTCAATCAATCAATTCCAACTTTGTGAGATCTTTTTTTTTCCCACGAGAAGTTGAAATTGATTGATTGATTGAACCTGTTTTTTTTTTTTTTTTTTGCACACGGGCACGGAGGCCTAAAGCGAGAAGGTTTTATAAAACCCAGCTGAAGGCCTAGGACTGGGGCAACAGCGCGCGTGCCCACAGAGAGGGGTCTGCGTGCCACCTGTGGCACGCGTGCCACAGGTTCGCCACCACGGACATAGGAGAAAGTGATTAGGAGCAATCTAAATGCAAATATTATTGGATGCGTATAAAAATGGGTTTCAAAAAGGGCCCGAAGGCCAGGCACTGCCAACTGGCCTGGGGCCCCAATAAGGCAGGGCATTCTGAAGGTGGCTAATGGACTAACATACGACACCCCCCTCTCCCCCTCCTCCTGTATGTACCTTGCACCCTTCCTTCCCAGCTTTGTCAATTTTAAACCAAATTTAGCTATGCTGCTGGAGAAGACTCCTGTGAGTCCCTGGACTGCAAGGTGATCAAACCGGTCAGTCCTAGAGGAGATCAACCCCGACTGCTCTTTAGAAGGCCAGATCCTGAAGTTGAAACTCAAGTACTTTGGCCACCTAATGAGAAGGAAGGACTCCCTGGAGAAGAGCCTAATGCTGGGAAAGATGGAGGGCAAGAGAAGAAGGGGACGCCAGAGAAGGAGGTGGCTGGATGGAGTCCCTGAAGCAGGAGGCATGAGTTTAAATGGACTCCAGAAGATGGTAGAGGACAGGAAGGCCTGGAGGAACGTTGTCCAAGGGGTCGTGATGGGTTGGACATGACTTTGCAATTAACAACATTTATTGTTTTAATATTTCATAGTAGCGTTTTATAGATTGTAAGCCTAGGTAAAATGGGCGGTGTATAAACTGAATAAATAAATAAATGAAATCTCTTGCTGGCACTGCAGATATCCCTATTGAATTGCACTCATTTCATCTGACTTCTCAGATAACTGATATTTGCAGACAAAATGTCTACTTAATTAATCAACATAGGCCTGCAGGTTTCTGGCAACCTGCTTCAAGCATCAGTAGGTGGAGAAAAGAATGGCCACAGTTGAGCCCAAAATTTACACTGCTAAGCGAGACAGTTGTTAAGTGAGTTTTTGCCCCGTTGTACGACCTTCCTTGCCCCAGTTGTTAAGTGAATCACTAGCAGTTGTTAAGTTAGTGACATGACTGTTAAGTGAATCTGACTTCCCCATTGACTTTGCTTGTCAGAAGGTCACAATATTACATGACCACCACCCCCGGGACACTGCAACTGTCATGAATACAAGTCAGTTGCCAAGCATCTGGATTTTGATCACGTGACCATGGGGCTGTTGCAATGGCTGAAGGGTGAAAAAATGGTCATAGGTCACTTTTTTCAGTGCCGTTGTAACTTCAAACGGTCACTAAGCAGATGGTTGTATATCAAGGAGTACCTGTACATGTGAACAACGCAGCAAGATTGCTCGGTATGCTGTCCTTAGCAAAGTAGGATGCCCTTCTGAGTTCTGAAGACCCACAAGAAAATTTCTTTCCAGGGTGCCCAACACTTACCTTGTCCATCTCAAGAAGGTAGTAATCAATGAAATCCTGGGGGTCGTGCAGTGACTGAAGTTCCCTGTGCTTCTCTACCTCTTCCTTGGCAAACGAGATGACATCGTTTAAAGCACGGAACACTCTCTGGTGACGCCCAGGAAGATGTTTCATCAACCATGGAAACAATTCATACAGCTAAAGGAAAGACAGGGGGTGAAATTCTATCACAATGACATCATCAGCCAATTATTTGAGTTTACCATTTTGATAATATTATAATGATGATGATGATGATGATGATGATGATGATAATAATAATAATAATAATAATAATAATAATAATAATAATAATAATAATAGTAATAATTTTCATTTTTTCATTTTATTTGATTTATATCCCGCCCTTCTCCCGACGGGACTCAGGGCGGCTCACAACATATTTAAAACAAAAACATACCCACAATCCCCGCCAAATAAAACCAAATTAAAACCAAATATTTTAAAGTTGTGGTGTTTAAAATTTTCTAAAAAATAAACCCAATTTAAAATCCTCCCTAGGCCAGGCCCGCTTGTTGGAAAAGCCATGTCTTGAGGGCGCGGCGGAAAGTAAGGAGATCCGGAATCGTCCGGATCTCGGGGGGTAGAAGCAAGGTCTCCCGTCCCCGTGGGTGTCTCTTCCGGCTCCCCCTGGGGGTCGCCAGCCGACATTGCTTGGCCGACGGCACCCTGAGGAGACCCACTCTGTGGGAGCGTACCGGTCTATGGGAGGGAATCTGTGGCAGAAGGCGGTCTCGGAGATAGCCAGGTCCTATGCCATGGAGCGCTTTAAAGGTGGTAACTAACTAATAATAATAATAATAAAGTTGGAAGGGACCTTGGAGGTCATCGAGTCCAACCCCCTGCTCAGGCAGGAACCCTACACCATTTCAGACAAATGGCTGTCCAGTCTCTTTTTAAAAACTTCCAGAGTTGGAGCATTCACCGCTTCTGGAGGCAGGTTGTTCCACTGGTTAATTGTTCTAACTGTCAGGAAGTTTCTCCTTAGTTCTAGGTTGCTTCTCTCCTTGATTAGTTTCCATCCATCTGTTGCTTCTCGTCCTGCCTTCAGGCGCCTTGGAGAATAGCTTGACTCCCTCTTCTTTGTGGCAGCCCCTGAGATATTGGAACACTGCTATCATGTCCCCCCTACGTCCTTCTCTTCATTAAACTAGACATGCCCAATTCCAGCAACCGTTCCTTGTAAGTTTTAGCTTCCAATCCTTTAATCATCTTTGTTGCTCTTCTCTGCACTCTTTCTAGAGTCTCAGCATCTTTTTTACATTTTACATTTCTTTGATATTAGTGTAACACTTGTCCCGCAGCAAGTTGTCCCATGGCAAGTTGGCTGTGGAAAATTGTCATAGATCCCAATTTCTGAAGACAAGTCATCCCACTGATTAACTGCTCTAACTGTCAGGAAATTGATGAGACCTGAAGAGGTGTGCATGGAGGGCTCAGCGAGTTCTTGAAAAAGCTGCCTTCCTGATACCCTGTAGTAGCCCTCCACAGCTAAAACTCTTTTTAAAGCCCTGGCCTCTTTTGCTTACATTGATAAATGAATCTTTATAATAAAAAAAAATCATCAGCAAGAGGATGGAGGATGGAGTCAGGGTCTCTAGAAGACAACTCACCAGGTAAATAAAGCTGCCTCCAAATTTCATATAGCAATTCAAGTTTATTAACATTTTCTGGAACTTTTCATCTTTGGCAGAAAATCTGTATCCAAAAACCATAAAGCAAATCAAATTGGAGATTGCAGTGGTGACAGGCAAAGAAGGATCCAGTGGCTGTTCTGGAAATAAATAAAAAAATCACCATCAGACTGATATTATTCTGATTTTAACTATTTATATTGTCAGTTGGATTTCAGGACAAAAGGCAGGCAGCACACATCGTACCTGTACACAATTGTACAGAGTTGTGATCAGAATTCCCATTGCTAAGCAAGGAGTTGTTAAGTGACTCTCGGCCGATTTGGCCACAATTGTTAAGCAAATCACTGCAATTGTTAAGTGAATCATAAAGCCATTAAGTCAATCCAGTTTCCCCCATTGACGTTGCTTGTCAGAAGCCCAATGGGAAGGCCACAAAGGATGATCACAAGACCCTGGGACACGGCAACTGTTATAAATGCATATTGGTTGCCAAGCGTCCCAATTCTGATCACGTGACCGTGGGGAGGTTGTGACTGTTGTTAAGTGTGAAGGCTCGTTGTAAGTCATTTTTTTCAGTGCCATTATAACTTTGAATACTTACTAAACCAATGGTTGTAAATCAAGGACTACCTGTAGTTGGGAACCCATCAAGCAACACTTATTATTAACCATTTGGTTAGTAGGAGACCCTGCAGAGGGCTCTTTCATTGAAAGGCTAGAAAAAAAATGGGCCACGGGACAGTTAGGTTATCAAAATAGGGACTGATACAGTGAAATTGCTGACTCTTGTTTTGGTCTGGTAGAATAAGACATTCCCCTGCTATAGGCCTTGCATTCAGTTGGGACACAGTTCACGTGGTCAGGAGGAACATGGAAAGGATCAACCTTGATTAGAAAAAAAAAAGCTTCGATATAAAGCATCAATATAAAAAAGATGTTGATACTCTGGAAAGAGTGCAAAGAAGAGCAACAAAAATGATTAGAGGATTGGAGGCTAAAGCACATGAAGAACGGTTGTAGGAACTGGGTACGTCTAGTCCAGTGGTGGCAAACCTATGGCATGCGTGCCAGAGGCGGCACTTGGAGCCCTCTCAGTGGGCACGTGTGCTGTCGCCCTAGCCCTGCCTCCCCCATGGCCCCCTCCTCACCAGCAGCTCCGCGGACGAGAGTCGCCCCTGGGCATGGCCCGCATGGAGCAGCACAGCCAAGCACATGGCAGCAGGGACAAGATTCCACCCTCGCACCCCATCATGTGTAGATGATACTATGGGGTGCGGGCGGAGGGCGTGGCCGCCATGACGCTGCTGGGCCGCCTGGGCAATCTGCTACGGTGGGCCGTGGAGGCGGTGGATGGCCCTGCGGGAGGTGAGGCAGGGGCATAGCGGGGGCAGGGCTGGGGGATGGAGCGGGGTCAGGGGTGGAACGGGGGTCAGGGCGGTTTTGGGGCACTAGGTCTCTAAAAGGTTCGCCATCACTGGTCTACTCTAATGAAAAGAAGGACTAGGGGAGACCTGACAGCAGTGTTCCAATATCTCAGGGGCTGCCAGAAAGAAGTAACTGTTACACTGTTAATAAAGGCTTTTAGGGTAAACATTGCCTGGAAGTTCTTTGAAGTGTTTCATTAGTTGGAACCATGACAAGGGGGTGAAGCTGTTCTCCAAAGCACCTGAAGGCAGGACAAGGGGCAATGGATGGAAACTAATCAAGGAGAGAAGCAACATAGAACTAAGGAGAAACTTCCTGACAGTTAGAACGATTAATCAGTGGAACGACTTGCCTCCAAAAGTGTTCCAACACTGGAGGCTTTTAAGAAGAAACAGGACAGCCACTTGTCTGGAGTGGTATAGAGCAAGGCTTTTCAACCAGTGGTACGGGTACCACCTGTGGTACATTGGCACCTGGCAGGTGGTACGCGACCATCCTAGAAAAGTGGTAGCGGGGGATTGGAATGAGCTGAATCGGTGGCAGCACCGCACAAGCCTGAGTGAGAGATGGCTGGAGCTGCAGGGCTGTCAGGGCTCAGCGGAAGCGCCAGGATCAGCGCTTCTTCGGGGCTGTCAGGGCTCAGTGGAAGCGCCAGGCTCCAGATGGAGCTCAGCGCTGATCCTGGCACTGCTGCTGAGCCCAGAAGAAGCGCCGATCAGCTGGAATGTTGCAGCATCTCCAGGATCTTGTGATTTACATTCAGATTCTTGGCAACTGATTCATATTTATGATGGTCACAGTGTCCCAGGGTCATGTGAAATGACCAAAGCCTGCTGCAACCACCCAGCAGATGGGGAGAATAAAAACCAAACACCCCCTCACCGCACCCCCGCTGCCAATCCTCAACAGAAATCCTCACAACAATGAAAACCTCAGACAGGAGGAAGATCGCTGCCGGGCAGGCAGGCAGGTATCTTGCTTGGCTGTGCCTTGGGGGGCACTTTTTTCAGTGACATTTTAACTTCGAACAGTCACTAAGCGAACTGTTATAAGTTGAGGACTACCTGTACTTCATCACTTTTTTCCTTTTTTGGGGGGGTCATCAAGTTTTTGAAACCTGGCTAGGCAACGTGGTACTCGGATGTTGCCATATCCCAAAAGTGGGACAATGGGTGAAAAGGTTGAAAAGCCCTGCTATAGAGTCTCCTGCTTGAGCCGGAGTTTGGACTAGAAGACCTCTAACGTCCCTTCCAACTCTGGTATTCTGTATTCTGTATTAATGAAACACCAGATATATCATTCTGAAGCATGCAGAGATTGTAGACAACATACCTTTTGCACGTGCAAAGATTTTCACCAACCGATGGGCCTCCTCTTCTATTCGATTCTCCATGCCTTTCTTCCCAAGTCCAAGTTTCCGCATAGTGATTAGGCCAAACCGTCTTTGTTGCTTCCAGTTTTGACCATTTGAAAATATAATACCTGAAGCCATCAGAAATCAGTGAGTCATTATGCTCACAAAAATTATCACTAAAATATTGTTAGGTAGCTTAGATCAAGGAGTCTGCAACCTTGGCAACGTCAAGACTTGTGGACTTCAAGTCCCAGAATTCCCCTGGCTTAGATAAAGTGTGTTCTCGTGCAAATTCTACTTGGCCATCTCGGAGATCCCTTTTTTTTTTTTCCAGCGAAAAACAGGATCAGTGATGCAAAATCAGCTTCTGCCTGGTACAAGTGGGACTGCCAGAATAAGACTAGATCTGCTCTGAAATCTTGTGGATTATATTGAACAGCGGCAGAGAAACCAAAAGTCTACAACACTATTTCATTTTTTTCCCTCCCCGAAAACGAGTTTTGCTTCTTGTCCTGCTTTGGAGAATAGATTGATCCCCTCTTCTTTGTGATGACATAGTGATGAGAATTTGCAATTTGATTTCTCAGTGCTCCTCTCTCTCTCTCTCTCTCTCTCTCTCTCTCTCTCTCTCTCTCTCTCTCTCTCTCTCTCTCTCTCTCTCTCTCTCCTCTCTCTCTCTCTCTCTCTTCTTCTTCTTCTTCTTTCTTTCTTTCTCTTTCTTTCTTTCTTTCTTTCTTTCTTTCTCTCTCTCTCTTATTTATTTTATAATATATATCAGTGATGGCGAACCTTTTAGAGATTGAGTGCCCAAACTGCAACCCAAAACCTACTTATTTATCGCCGGGTGCCAGGTGGGCATGGCCCACTGGATGGGCGTGGCTGTGGTGGTCATGGCAGATTGGGTGGGTGTGGCCAATGAGGGTGTGATCACCTCAATGTTGCTTGTGGGGAGGGACGTCTGTGGGGGCCGGGCAGGGTTGAAGATCTCCTCAGGGGGTCTCCTCAGGGGGTCTCTGGCAGATGGGGCAATGGGCAGGAGGCTCATCCTGCGGGGTGAGGTGAGGCAAGGTGAGGCAGGGTGGGGGTGCCATTGTCACAGGGAAAGGTGAGGCAGGGGCTGGGGTGGCTGCTGCCTGACACCATTGGCCCCTGCACACAGAGGCCAGCAAGCGCATGGGTGCTGGGATGCATCCGGCCATGTGGGACCTCAGCCAGTTAGTGGGCAGCTGGTTGAAGAGGGACGGTTGCCATCTCCGGGGCATGGCACGTGTGCCCACAGATAGAGCTCTGAGTGCCGCCTCTGGCACGCGTGCCATAGGTTCGCCACCACTGATATATATCATCTATCTCAATCTGAAAATTCTCTATTTTACCAGATAAATTACCCCTTAAGCTTCGTGAAAACTTACCCTTGTTTTTAAAGGCCTCTTTAAAAAAGGGAGTCATTTGTCGCTCAGCAAAATCTTCAGTTTGAATGAGGGCTTCTTTGACTGCCTGAAATCCAGAGAAGACCACTACAGCCATGTGTCCCGACCATATTGTGTAGATGTTTCCATATCGCTTAGCCAGCTGCCATTTGAATCAAAACAGAAAATGAAAATATGACATTCAGCCAGCCGTGGGATTCAGCCGGCTCGCACTACTTCGGCAGAACCGATAGCTAATTTTTTGTTGCCCAGAATGGCCCAGAAAATGGACTTCCGGAAGCGGCATCCACGCAGAGAACCGGTTGTTCGCATATTTGAATCCCACCGCTGCGTTCAGTCCTGGTTGCTGATTACAAATCACTGCACAAATGAAGTCTTTTCCAGAGCTGCAGAATTGGATCAGAGGTGTGCAAAATGCCTATCTAGCAGGAGGCCAGGTTACCTGTGGAACCATGTCTTCCCCATTACATTAGCCTGTCCTACCTGGTCGGGGGGGGAGGTAGGTTGTGGATACCATCAGTTAAAGAATTACGACTGGTGGGTCCATGAAGAGGACCTTCTTTGCCATTACCTCTACTCTCTGGTACACTTCTCTCCCCCCCCCACACCCCGAGGTGAGGCATGTCCCCACTCTCCTGGCCTGTTAAGTGAACCATTATTATTATTATTATTATTATTTATTTATTGAATTTATATACCGCCCTATCTCCCTGACGGGACTCAGGGCGGTGAACAGGCGATAATAAAAACCACAATAAATATACACAAATTTCTGTCTAAAATCAAATTAAATAACAGGCCTGCTCTAAAAATACCCCATACAAAGCCCCCACTAAAACATAACCATGCAGTCATTAAGCCAATCCAGCTTTGCCCATTGATTTTGCTTGTTGGAAACCGGCTGGGAATATATAAATGGCTATCAATGACCCGGGACATTGCAATTGTCATCAATACACATCAGTTACCAAGCACTAAAATTTTGGTGTGTCTGTGGGTATGCTATGATGGTCGTATGCGCAAGGACTAGTCATATGTCACTTTTTTCAGTGTCGTTGTAGCTTTGAACAGTCACTAATTGAATGGTTGTAATTGAGATTACCTATAATGGCACCCTATTGTTTCGTTAGGCCTGAATGTTTGCTTGCAGTAAATAGCACCGTATAAACAATCAGGGAAGGAACAATCAAGAAATTATTAAGGAAGAAATCAAGATAGGCAGGACAGGCTGCTATAGATAAACCATCAGAAAATTACATCTTTACTGTTGATGTTCCTAGCCTGATGATGCCATCCTATTGCAATCTGAGATGTTTTTATTAAGTTTTATCAAATCATACACTCTTTCAAAATATCACTGTTAAATGATCACTGTTTATGCTACAGGAAGCAAGGAGTTTACATTCCTTTTATTGGAAAAGACCTTTGATTCCCTTTTTAGAAAAATAGCTAACCAAATTGTAGGCATGTGCCCCACTGCCTACAATAGTGTGATGGAAACTAACCAAGGAGAGAAGCGAACTAGAACTAAGGAGAAGTTTCCTGACAGTGAGAACAATTAATCAGTGGAACGACTTGCCTCCAGAAGTTGTGGGTGCTCCAACACGGGATGTTTTTAAGAAGAGATTGGACAACCATTTGTGTGAAATGATATAGGGTTTCTTGCCTGAGCAGGGGTTGGACTAGAAGACCTCCAAGGTTCCTTCCAAATTTGTTATTCTGTTAATTCTAATTTTGAATTTAAAAAGTGAATCTAACTCAGAATTTAAGTTTGAATGGAAACTTTCATAATATTAAGCATGGAATTGTGTCATACCCCAAATTTGCTTTTAAAGCTTATATTTTAACACTGTATAATTAATAGACTCGGTAGAGCGCATTGTTTACTACTTCTGGTTTTAATCATTTGAATAATTGTTAACCAATATTTTTTTTGTTTAAACTTCAATAGGGATACTGCATTTTCACTGGCAAATGGGTATAAAAATGCTATAAACTTCTGATAATGAAATTTGGATATATTAGTATCATGAAATTTCAGATTTGCTATTTATCCACTTGTATTTTGTATTCTGTACTTCATTTTTAACTACTTATTTCTTGTACATAAGAAAGAACTTTAAAAAAAACCCTTAAAAATCTGTTCCTACAAAAAGAATCCTTGCACTGGTCCACAATTTAAGCATAATGTAAATTTATTTCTGTATTTTCTGAGAGAAATACTGGAACAGTGAGGGCCAAATGAACAATTAAGTTACATGAAAAGAAAACACCTTGAGGTGTTAAAATCTCTTTAGGCTTTTAGTCTGAATGCAACATCATGTAATACTGTTCTAGTTATGATTAAAGGATTAGTAAACAGAATGAAAGACACTGTCAACGCTGCTAATATTGAATATTCTTGCTTTGACAATATATGCAGAACTGTCTGTCTGATTAATCAGACACATGACAGACACAACCTTGAATAGTGCTATCTGTCTTTACTTGTTTTTAATTCTTTAATAGTATTTCATTCATTCATTCATTCATTCATTGAGAGAGATATAATAGAGTAAATCTTACTATTAATCTGCCAAACTTATATGCACACCAATCTTAATCAAAGAACTCTGCCCAGCTAACCAACATAAAAATAGAAAACCAACTTATTAAACCAAATTATTAAATTATAAAATCATAATGGCAGGATAAAATTGAACAAACTAAGTTTACACACAACTTACTTCCATTTGAATATACACATTAATCATAGCAAAGTGTGCAGGCAGTCATTTTGTTATTTTATAAGAAAATAACTGATTATTGCTAGACAGGTAGAATAGCAGAAGGGTCATTACATACCGGTGGGAAGATAATCATGATTAAATCATGATTTAAGGATACGGAGCCATTTTATCATATTGGCTCAGCATCTGGAGAATGAAACAAGAAGCATTTCTGCTAAGCCAGTTTCCATCACTACCTTCCAGAAAATTTTACTGACCTGGCAGGAAAATAATATTCTCTTTGCTAAATAACATCATGATTTAAATCACTGGTTTGGAGACACAGTACCTTGATTAAAAGTGTCGGAGTTACTCGGATTCCAGTCTGCCATGCGACTCCAATGAATGGAAGTGGAAAGGGCCCAGGAGGATAATTTCTGCGGGACCATAGTTGTTTCAGGAAATACAACATTACCGCAGTCAGGAACAAAGCAAACAACCATTTTCCAACTTCCTCCATGTTTTTTTTTTTTTTTTGCTTTTTTTTTTTAAAATCTCCCTTGTTCTACCTGAAGCTGGCTAAGCTGGATCTCTTTCTCCAGTAGATTTTGTCTTCCTGAGAGAGGGTGACTCTGTTTTTCAGCCTTTTATACTCCCTATGTTAAAAATGTAAACAACACTTCTTACACCATATTCAATTATGAAAGGAATGGCTTGCCTCCAAACCTGTTATAATAGAATAAGATCAACAGCGGTGATGCTTGGATGATCTTCGCATAATTTGCATAATTGAAGGGAAGAGAATCTGGCAATATATTCTACATGCCAGGTACAGTTGGAGGAGTGACGTGATGCTACGTTTACCAAGCCCAAAACAATCGTGTCATCTGATCAGCAAATGGATCAAAATGCCAGCGAGGTGACCAATCCCTCTTCGTTAAAGACCACAGTGGACTTGTGATCTTCAAGGATGAAAGAATCGGATGAGTTGAGGACCATCAACCTCAGTATGGGGATGTCAAGCACCAGGGAAATCAGGAGATTCAGACAGTTCAAATGAGTATAAAGACATACCCAATTCCGGCTGCTGGAATTGGGTCTGTCTAGTTTAACGAAGAGAAGGACGAGGGGGGACATGATAGCCATGTTCCAATATTTCAGGGGCTGCCATAAAGAAGAGGGAGTCAAGCTATTTTCCAAAGCGCCTGAAGGCAGGACAAGAAGCAACAGGTGGAAACTAATCAAGGAGAGAAGCAACCTAGAACTAAGGAGAAATTTCCTGACAGCAAGCACAATTAACCAGTGGAACTACCTGCCTCCAGAAGCAGTGAATGCTCCAACACTGGACGTTTTTAAGAAGAGACTGGACAGCCATTTGTCCGAAATGGTGTAAGGTTTTCTGCCTGAGCAGGGGGTTGGACTCGATGACCTCCAAGGTCTCTTCCAATTTTTATTATTATTATTATTATTATTATTATTATTATTATTATTATTATTATTATTATTAGAACTAAGGAGAAACTTCCTGACAGTTAGAACAATTAACCAGTGGAACAACCTGCCTCCAGAAGTGGTGAATGTTCCAACACTGGAAGTTTTTAAGAAGAGACTGGACAGCCATTTGTCCAAAATGGTATAGGGTTTCCTGCCTGAGCAGGGGGTTGGACTAGATGACCTCCAAGGTCCCTTCCAATTTTATTATTATTATTATTATTATTATTATTATTATTATTATTATTATTATTATTATTATTTTATTTTATTTTTTTTTTATTTTATTTTTTTATTTTTTTTTATTTTTTTTTATTTTATTTATTTATTTGTTTATTTATTTATTGCAAGCTTTAATTCCCTACAAGAATCTGAACTACTAATGGCCAAAAGAAAACAGCAGGAGTTAAGAAAGGAATTCGTAGTGAGCTAAACGTAGATCTCTTGGGGTGCACAGGGACTCATGACTGATGATACATTTGACACCTCCCTCAGGCTCAGCCTGGTCATCTCCTACATTAGACCAGACCAGGAAATCAATTCCACAGGATAGCTGAAACTACTTTTATTGAGAATGGCTATCACAACAGAGTGGGGAGCGGTGGCCTAGCAGTTCAAATGGTGGGTTTGCTGATGGAAAGGTTGGAAGTTTGAGACCCAAGTACCACATGACTGGGTGAGCTCCCATTTTTGCCCCAGGTCCTGGCAACCTAGCAGTTCGAAAGCATGCAAATGCAAGTAGATAAATAAATACCACTTCCATGGGAAGGTAGCAGCATTCTCTGTACCTCGGATGTATAGTCATGCTGGCCACATGACTACAAAAGCATCTTAAGATGACTCTGGCTTTCTTGGCTAGGAAACAGAAATGAGCACCACCCCCTAGAGTCAGACATGAAAGACATTACCTTTTATTTTATCATACCAGAATCTTGCAAGTCTAATGCAAGACAAATGTCATTGCATTTGTCTTGCATGCCAGACGAATCTTATTGCATTCTTTGACCAGGTGACCAGTACGGCCAGAGGAATGCTGTGGATATCATTTACTTGGACTTCAGTAAGGCATGTGATAAAAGTAGACCACAACCTAGTACTTGATAAGATAGAAAAATGTGGGTTAGACAGCATCACCACCAGATGGATTTGTAGCTGGCTGACTGGCCGTACTCAGCGTGTGGTCCTCAAGGGAACTGCATCTACAGAGCTCTGTTCTGGGCCCAGTGCTCTTCAACATCTTCATCAACAATTTGGAACAGGGGATAGATGGGGAACTCATCAAATTTGCAGACGACACCAAGCTGGCAGGAATGGCCAATACTCCAGAAGACAGGCTTAAGATATAGGAGGATCTGGACAGACTTGAACACTGGGCGCTATCTAACAAAATGAAATTCAATGGTGGAAAAAGTACAGTTAGGCAAGAAAAGCCAACTGTACAGGTATAATATAGGTCAGGGGTAGGCAACCTTGGCTCTTTTATGACTCGTGGACTTCAACTCCCAGAATTCCTGAGCCAGCATGGCTGGCTCAGGAATTCTGGGAGCTGAAGTCCACGAGTGATAAAAGAGCCAAGGTTGCCTACCCCTGGTATAGATGGTACTTTGCTCAATAGTAATAACTGAGAGGGATCTTGGAGTCCTAGTGGACAATCACTTAAATATGAGACAGCCGTGTGCTGCAGCTGCCAAAAAAGCCAACACAATGCTAGGCTGCATTAACAGAGGGATAGAATCAAGATTACGTGAAGTATTAATACCACTTTACAATGCCTTGGTAAGGCCACACTACAATACTGTAGTGACAGTTTTGGTCACTACAATGTAAAAAAGATGTTGAGACTCTAGATAAAGTACAGAAAAGTGCAACAAAGATGATTAGGGTACTGGAGGCTAAAACATATAAGGAACGTTTGCTAGAATTGGGTATGTCTAGAAGGACAAGGGGGGACATGATAGCAACGTTCCAATATCTCTGCCACAAAGAAGAGGGAGTCAAGCTATTCTCCAAAGCGCCTGAAGGCAGGACAAGAAGCAACAGATGGATGGAAACTAAGCAAGGAGAGAAGCCACCTAGAACTAAGGATAAATTTCCTGGCAGTTAGAACAATTAACCAGCGGAACAACCTGCCTCCAGAAGCGGTGAATTCTCCAACACTGGAAGTTTTTAAGAAGACACTGGACAGCCATTTGTCTGAAATGGTATAAGCAGTGGTGGGATTCAAACATGTGAACAACCAGTTCTCTGTGTGGATGCCACTTCTGGAAGTCGGTTCTGGGCCTGGGCAACAAAAAATTAGCTACTGGTTCTGCTGAAGTGGTGCGAACTGGCTGAATCCCACCACTAGGTATAGGGTTTCCTGCCTGAGCAGGGGGTTGGATTGGATGACCTCCAAGGTCCCTTCCAACTTTATTATTATTATTATTATTATTATTATTATTATTATTATTATTATTATTATTATTATTATTATTATTATTATTATTAATGCTGTACGTCCTCCTCCTTCTCAAAGTTTGGTGAATTAAAGAGGTGTTTACCAGAGCCTCTTTTGAATGTTATCTCCTTCTGGGCTTGAAATGTGTTTTAGCATTTTGCCTGGTTAAAGATTCCCGCATGTCTCCTTCAAGGTCATCTTCATTACTTCCTACAATTTGTTTAATATCACCACTGCAAGCAATTTCATATCGCATCACATAATGATATGCAAAACAGCTTCAGCATTCTAAGTTCCCATGCCACAGGAAGCGTGTGATTATAAGATCCAAGGAAACGGGATTCAATTTAAAAGAAGACTATATTTAAATGAAATATAGTTAATCTAGTTCCTTTGAACAATGAGAACTGACAGTGCCACTAATAGGACAGTTTCTTCTTTTTGTGGGGTTCTTGGTGCTCTCTGAGCTTGATGGTTTTCTTGAAGATGTTTCATTACCCAACTAGGTAACGTCATCACACCTACAGGCAAACAAAGTCATTACTGAAAACCAACATGGGTTTGTCAAAAACAGATCATGCCAGACAAATCTTATTACATTCTTTGACCAAGTGACAAAATTAGTGGATCAGAGGAATGCTGTGGATATAATTTACTTGGACTTCAGTAAGATGTTCAGTAAGATGTTGAGACTCTAGATAAAGTACAGAGAAGAGCAACAAAGTTGATCAGGGGACTGGAGGCTAAAACATATAAGGAACGATTGCTGGAATTGGGTATGTCTAGTCTAATGAAAAGAAGGACGAGGGGGGACATGATAGCAGTCTTCCAATATCTCAGGGGCTGCCCCAAAGAAGAGGGAGTCAAGCTATTCTCCAAAGCACCTGAAGGCATGGCAAGAAGCAATGGATGGAAACTAATGAAGGAGAGAAGCAACCTAGAACTAAGGAGAAACTTCCTGACAGTTAGAACAATTAACCAGTGGAACAATCTGCCTCCAGAAGCTGTGTAAGATATAAGGAACGGTTGCTGGAATTGGGTATGTCTAGTTTAATGAAGAGAAGGACGAGGGGGGACATGATAGCAGTGTTCCAATATCTCAGGGGCTGCCACAAAGAAGAGGGAGTCAAGCTCTTCTCCAAAGCGCCTGAAGGCAGGACAAGAAGCAGTGGATGGAAACTAATCAAGAAGAGAAGCAACCTAGAACTAAGGAGAAACTTCCTGACAGTTAGAACAATTAACCAGTGGAACCCAATTTTGTGGGTATCCCCTTGAGATCCTTGTGAAATATATCTCCAAATTTAGCTGAAGAAGCTGCCTACATTCTTCATAGTGTAGGTTTGCTAAGTCACATAAACCTAAAACTGTGCCATAAAGAGATTTGGTCTACACCCACAGCTTCACTTTCCACAATCAAGGTTGTCTCAAATGTCAAGCAGTGGTTAAAGATTTGGTCATACTTTTGTAGCGGAGTTGGGGTGAAAATGGGGCCAGCTGAGAGGTTTTGTAGGAGCCCTGCCGATTAGGCCAGGAAGATGGGGAGCTCCGGCAGCTGCCATGGGTCTTGCGGCGGGGCAGGGCTCGGAGGAGAGAAGAAAAAGGAGGAAGAAGCCGATAGAAGGGAGGAAGAGAGAAGGCTTGGTGGAGCTTGCCGTTCTGAGCCAGCTGACCGAAGAGAGAGTAACAAGCTGGGGTTTTCACGTTTGCCTTTTTTGCTTCATTACAGGCAAGCCAGATGAAAGGGGGAGGGATAGAGAGAGTGAGAGTAGTTGCTGGAGCCATTTGCTGGAAGCAGGCCAGGCAGAGAGAGAGAGAGAGAGTAGCTTGCCAGAGCTGTTTGTCTGAAGCAGGTCAGGGAGAGAGAGAGAGAGAGAGAGAGAGAGAGAGAGAGAGAGAGAGAGAGAGAGAGAGAGAGAGAGAGAGAGAGAGAGAGAGGCTGGTTGGAGCTGTTTGTTTGAAGCAGGCCAGGCAGAGAGAGAGTGTGTGTGTATGTGAGGGGTGGGGGAAGGTGAAGTTTTGTTGTTTCTTTCTCTTTCGTTGTGGGCAGGCCATACAAGAGAGGGAGAGAGGGTAGTTTGGGGAGTTTTAATTCCTTTCCCTCGTTGGAGTAGGTTAGGCAGAGGGAGAATCAGGGAAGAGTTTGACATATGTCTTTTAGTGGGAGGTAAGGGGTTTTTTTTCTTTATAGGGTCAGCTGGGGGAGATAAAAAGAGATTACATGGAGTGAGGTCAGAGAGGGGTGAGGAGAACGGATAAGGGAGGCCTCTGCCAGCGCCAGAGATTGGTTGCCATTGTTCTAGGCAAGTTGTTGTCATCAAAGATGGATTAACATTGTCCTGGGCAAGTTGTTGCCACCAGAGACCGGCTGCCATTGTTTTAGGAAAGTTGCTGTCACCAGAGACTGACCGCCATCATTCTGGACAAGTTGCTGTCACCAGAGAATGATCGCCATCGTTCTAGGCAAGTTGCTGTCACCAGAGACTGACCGCTATCATTCTAGACAAGTTGCCATCACCAGAGGCTGATTAACATCGTTCTGGGCAACTTGTTGTCATTAGAGATTGACTACCATCTTCCCTGTAAGTTCTTATTGCTTAAGATCAACCACCATCAGCCCAAGTGAGTCACCATTGAGAGAGGGCGGCCATCACTGCCCCATGTGCATGGCTGCAGATTGTGACTGAATACCATCGTGTTACGTGCCCTGTTAGGCAGAGGCGCCAACATGAGAGACCTCTTTGGGCTGGTGGCCATTTGGAGGGGAGGTCGGAAGGGCCTGGACTTAAGCGGTCCCTACGGGGTTGGCGCTACACTTTCTTGTCTGTAAAATATCAGGTGACAGGTAGCACTTTTTCTGACCAATGAATGCAATTAAAAGGTATAGACTTTCAGAGCTGCCACTGACTTTATCAGATATCTTGAGTAGCTAGAGCAGGATTTAAATTGCGGTGGAGGGTGAAAATGTGGGAAGAGAGAATGATGGTTTGGTTATGCAGATGCTGGTTATCTTTTTTAGGTTTTATGGAAAGTGCTATCCGCTGCTTGAGATGACAGAGAGCCCTAATACAAAAATGTTCTGAGCACAACCACTGTTATCGCTCCCAGATAAAATTCTCTTCATTGTGAGTTCAAAATCCAGGCCAAAGATAAGCAGGTATTTTGTAAGCAGGTATTGTGGTTGACTGTTATCAGTTGAGATATGTAAGATCGATTTATTTTCATTCTTTGTTCCTTTGTTGTGATAGTCTCACACTGATGATATAGGAGGGAGATGCTTCATTAATTAGATGTCAAGTAAAGAGAAAAAGTAGGTTACCAAAAGAGCTGTGGCAATAATAGACTTGTGTGAAGATCTGAAAGTGTGCTTTACTTTGATGCTTCCAATAAAGCATTGTGTTACCTCATCAATCCAACACCCAACCCAAACCGGCACACATGTGATATGACACACAAATGCTCCCAGGTGAAAACACCATGGGAAGAAATTCAAGAATTGTAGATGGTATAATTTGGAAGGGACTTTGAAGACTTCTTGTCCCAACCCCCTGCTCCTAAATTTACTGAACTATAGGTAATAAACAAATTCCTTTTTGCAAATTTCAAGATAGTAGGGGTCCTCCCCTCTTTAGGGTCAGCTATTCCACTGATCAGCAAGTCTTACTATCAAGAAATTCCTCTTCCTTTTGACTCTGAATCTCCTGTCTTTTAAGTTTAACCTCCTATTTCTGTTCATATATATATATATATAGTCAGTAAAATAAAATGATGAGCTCAGGGATGTAAGAAAAAAGGCTTCTTTATTGCTAAGCTTTCGTCAACAAGCTGTTGACATCATCCGAGCAAAGGGCTAAATGACAAGGGAGCATGTGCATACATTTACATAACAGTTAAAAACAGTTACAGTATGGCATGTGCATATAGCGTGCTCATAAAAAGCTCGCTCGCAAAAAGTCACATTGGTAACAGCAAATACACAGACGAAATTCAAAAGTCATGTCTATCAGCTGTTTGGCGCATAAGTTTGGTCACTCTGAGGGCGGGAGAGTGACCTCGGAAGCTGCCAACACACTGACAAGTGCGGCCCCTTTAAGACTAACATGATTGGGGATAATGAGTGGACCAATGACCCGATCAAGGAGCAGGGCACAGAGGCAGCCAGTTATATAAGTGAACTCCCAAATCCTTGTTTTATACTCTGATGATGTTGGCAGTTTGGTTGACGAAAGCTAAGTACCTTCATATATTAAACAGTTTTGTTTACATTCTTATCCTGGTGTTCGGATTCATTTGTTATTTTTACATTTGTTATTTTATATATATATATATATTACATGTATATATAAGATATGTATGTGTGTATATACATATGTGTGTAAATAAATAAACAGTCCTGTTGATATATCAAACTGATGTCATATATCAAACTTTTTAACCGCCCATCTTCCTCACAGAGGGAGTTTAGGTAGGAATTACTTCTTCCAGATTGGAATTTTAAAAAGGTATTGTCAGGAAAGATACTGATAATGTGACTAACACTGTGAATTTCACAATCTTTTAAGGGATTCGATTTTATCATACAAGTTAGAGGTTCTACAATGATAATGAATGAAAGCAAAGTGAGAAAACAACCTCATTTCTCCATTTAAATGGCTAGGAAATATAGCTATTATTGTTAATGTTGCTGCTATACCCCTTCTAAGGTATAGAAAAGAAAGAAACTGAATACTCGAACTTTTTAAGTAAGTGAAAGAAGCAATAATAACTTTGAACGGTCACTAAACGGATGGTTGTAAGTTGAGAACTATCTCTGTACGTAAAGACCGAGCAGTGCATGTGATATTATCCAGTGTAAGAGTAGGAAAAGGAGGAGGAGAAGGAGGGACTTTAAACTACAGCAGTATGGATGCAATCCAAATTACTAAATAATCCTCTAAATATAATCCTTGAAGGTGGAACTTTTGTTCAAACAGAAAAACCAGGTGAGCTCTTTAAAGCATTAAATTGATGTGTCTCATTCCAAGCTGGTAAGATCAAATTGTTCTGAGATATAAAAAATTGCATACCCATTTCCTTTGTCAGATTATTAACCATTCAAAAGAACATATCCATCTACGAAAATTATCTGTTTGAGTCACATCCCTTCAGAAGGAAACCCTGATAGCACATAAACATGTTGTACAGACCCATTTTGCAATTTTAGCAATTAGTTATACTCACCAATTTCTTCTCTCCAAACAGAACAATCATCAAATAATGTCCTAAAACTTGGTTTCTTTTCACTGTTTCTTCTTGTCCCTTCTCACAAAGTTCTTCAAAGCTTTAACAAGCATTATTTCTATATCCAATATAAGATTAGCTGGATCCGTCTGTTGTTGTTTTTCTTTGCATGTCCCATTTAATTTTTAAGACATCAGCCAGCTTCTTTTGAATGTTCAGTGTAGTATATTTTTCCATGTCATTCTTAAAGCCTGTTGTTTTTTTAATCCACTTTCAGATCAGTGTCAATCTTGTCTGGTAAAACCTGTTCCTCTTCCATAACATCTTTTAAACACACTCTTATCTATAGAGGCAGAAAATCTTAAAACTAACTTATCTGGGCTCTGCTGGTTTCTACAGGGAGTTTGTCCCTAGTTTTGCAGACCTTATACTGGTAATCCTCAACTTATGACCATAATGGGGACCAAAATTTCACTTGTGGTCGTAAGTCGAGGAATACCTGTATGTGGAAAGAAGGGTGACATAATAAGACATGGGTGTCTAGTTTGTCTATAAAGTGCCTAAGCACATTGACTTTATTTACAAAATAGCAGAGCTGTTGCCTTATTATGATGGGAATCCTAATGGACAATTGTCCGCTTCTAGGAAAGATAGTGATAGAAACACCATCTTGAAATCTACACATTTTCAAGATTGAGAAATACTGAACTCAGGCATCCAAATAAGCAGACCGACCAACTATTCTAGTCCTCAGTCTTTCTTCCTTGTATTCTGGACTCAAAACACTTAATTTAAGAAACAAGAATCCCAGAGCTTTGGTTATTAGTATTCAATGGAAGGAAAACTTAAATTATAACAGATTTATTTATTTAACGTATGGCATACCATACATGGACCATCAATTTATATATTAACATTTCACCTAGACTAGTAAAACACAATAAAATATAAATGTTTAAAAAGATCTATGTTAAAATACCAATGTCTAGCTGCTGGCTCAGGAATTCTGGGAGTTGAAGTCCACGAGTCTTAAAAGAGC
This sequence comes from Protobothrops mucrosquamatus, assembly GCF_001527695.2. Taxonomy (NCBI): domain Eukaryota; kingdom Metazoa; phylum Chordata; class Lepidosauria; order Squamata; family Viperidae; genus Protobothrops; species Protobothrops mucrosquamatus. The sequence goes on from NW_015388052.1 coordinate 240,217, forward strand.
CAAGGTTGCCTACCCCTGTTCTAGGCCATCTAAACATTGAAACACAGCATCATTTATATTTTAAAAAAATCAGATACTGGATTGATATATGCCCTCAGAATAACAGAGTTGGAAGGGACCTTGGAGGTCTTCTAGTCCACCCCACTGCTCAATAGGAAACTCTATATCATTTCAGACAAATGGTTGCCAATCTTTTCTTAAAAACCTCCAGTAATGGAGCACCCACAACTTCTGGAGGCAACTGTTCTTCATATGTTTTAGCCCAGTGGTTCTCAACCTGTGGGTCGGGACCCCATTTGGGGTCGATCGACCATTTCACGGGGGTCGCCAAGCAAGGCTGTCCGCCATTTTTTTTGTCCGCCATTTTTTTTGTCTGCCATTTTTTCCCCTTTTCCAGCGGGTGCCTTACTTCCCTTGGGCTGGGCCAGCTGGTGGTCGGCCTGCTCCGTCTCTGCCTCTTGCCAGCTACGCCTCGGCCGGCGCAGGGGGCGGAACCATGCATGCGCGGCGCTCCCGGGCAGGGAAAGTCCTCGACTTACGACCGGTTGGGTAGTCCTCGACTTACGACCGGTTTAGTCCTCGACGTATGACCGGTTTAGTCCTCGACTTACGACCGGTTTAGTCCTCGACTTACAACCGGTTGGGGTCGCGGCATTAAAAAGGTTGAGAACCACTGTTTTAGCCTTAAGTCCCCTAATCATCTTTGTTGCTCTTCTCCGTACTCTTTCTAGAATCTCAGCATACAGCCAGTCATGAGCAGGGGGTTGGACTAGATGACCTCCAAGGTCCCTTCCAACTTTATCATTATTATTATTATTATGATATGATCTACAGTTTGACATGGGACCCCACAGTCACATTGAGGGGATATTATGCCCCATTTATACAGAGCGTTCTGGCAGATGCCACTTGAGGTGTGAATCCTATTCAAGGTTGACCATTGCGGATGTGGTAATTCAAAGCCTGGCACCTTTTGGGGTGGGCCATTTATATGTCTTCATATGAGTGGGCATTCAACGACCCATTTGGCTTTCCATTGGGAAT
>NW_015388052.1:241801-274741 GCF_001527695.2 Protobothrops mucrosquamatus
CAAAAGTTATCCCAAGCTCCCCCTCCCCCCCCCCAGCAGAATGGCAGGCCCCAAAAGTAGAATATATATCAGTGATGGCGAACCTTTTAGAGACCGAGTGCCCAAACTGCAACCCAAAACCCACTTATGCATCGTCGGGTGCTGAGTGGGTGTGGGCCATTGGCTGGGTGTGGGCCATTGGCTGGGTGTGGCCAATTGGGTGGGTGTGGCCCATTGGGTGGGCGAGGCTCCGGTGGTAACGGCAGACTGGGTGGGACTAAAAAGTTCAATCAATCAATTCCAACTTTGCAAGATCTTTTTTTTCCCCGCGAGAAGTTGAAATTGACTGATTGATTGAACCTCTTTTTTTTTTTTTTGCACACGATGGCGGAGGCCTAAAGCGAAAAGGTTTTATAAAACCCAGCTGAAGGCCTAGGACTGGGGCGAGGGCGCGTGTGCCCACAGAGAGGGCTCTGAGTGCCGCCTCTGGCACCCGTGCCATAGGTTCGCCACCACTGATATATATGCAAGGGGAAACACAGAGGCTTTGGGGACCTGACAGCAAATGCCAGTGGGGGCCTCCTGGATTTGAGTCTTCTGGCTGATAAAGGAGGAAGGTCAGCATTATAACAGAATTCCAGCAAGTACCCAATTTCAAAAAAAGGGAACTTATAAATGAGCTCTCCAGCAAGTGTCAAAACTCCTTCCACTTTTTTAAACTGTACATCAGGCTCGGAGCTTGCTGGTTTGTGAAGGGCCGTTTGCCTCTGTCCCCTAAATCTAATTTCTAGCATTGTGAGAAACTATCTAAGCCAGGGGTGTCAAACTCAATTTCATTGAGGGCCGCATCAGCATTGCGGTTGCCCTCGGGGGGCCGGGTGGGTGTGGCCAGGGTGAGTGCGGCCTACTGGGTGGGCGTGGATGGAGTGGGTGTGGCCTACTGGGTGGGCATGGCCAGCTCTACATCGTTCGCGTCAAGGGTGCCTGTGGGGACCTGGGCAGGAGTGGGACAGATCTGAGGGTCTCTGGCAGAAGGGGGGGGACCGGGGCAAGTGCCAAGGCATGGTCCATTGGAGGAGCCTCACTGCCTGCTGAAACCTTTCCGCCGGAGCCCATTAAGCTGGATATGTGAAGTAGGCGAGGGCCATTTGCTGGCCACTTCCAGGCGATGGTGCATTTCTTCATTCCTCACAAAGGGTGACACCACCCCAGCATGCACCCAGCGGGAGGGGCCGACACAGCAGGGGCTGGTTCCTCGCTGTTTCTGGACGGCCTTGTGGAGCTAAGACTGAATGTGTTTCAGCATAGATGGCCACCACAAAATTGTACATTGGCTGCCGGCCGGCCTGGGCCAGAGCCAAGGCAGCAGGGGCCGTTCCCTCACTGTTTCCAGGATGGCTTCGTGGGCCACATGAAACCACTTCGCGGGCCACATCCAGCCCCCGGGCCTTGTGTTTGACATGTCTGATCTAAGCTATCCAGATATGCTGGTTAGCATATTTTGGATAGCAGAAACCTGTGGTTGTGTCTCTGGAGGGTGTCTATATACGGTACCTGAACTCTTTCATTAAGTTATGTACTTCCTTTGTTATTTCTGAGCGAGATCTATTTTGACAAAGTATAGCACTGAAGAGTTGACTCATCTCATTTATCTTGATAAGAGCTACTTTTATGTTAATTTGAATGCACTTGATGTTTTCCCAGCATCATAGAAATAATTATATAATAATAGGACACCTATTTAAATTGCCCTGATAAGAAACATTGTATTTTAATTATTTAAACAAAGACCCTACACCAAAAAAATTTAAAAAAATATCTAAAAAAGGTTAAATCGTGGCAACTGGACCGAAGTTTGTTTAATCTGAGACATTTCGCTACTCATCCACGTAACTTCATCAGTCAAAATAAAAAATAAAAAAAATAGGTAGAGAGTCAAAGAATCGTTGGAATGTACCAACTCTTGCCAGATCAACTGCAGGGATTTCTCCCCAAAATATATTGCAGCATGTCAATGAAAACTCAATCATCCAGGCCAAAGTATCTTTAAAAAGTTAAATGGACCAAAGTTTGTTATTCTGAGATGTTTCGTTACTCATCGAAGTTACTTCATCAGTCAATATATATATATATAATAAAAAGTAATTGGGGGTGAGTGGGTGAGTTTCAGATGAAACTTTTCAGATTAACAAACTTTGGTCCAATTGCCATGAATTTAACTTTTTTTAGATCCTTTTGGTTTTGATGATTGAGTTTTTATTGACATTTTTTTAAATGACAAACTAAACAAGAAAGAAATGACAAAGGATTAAATCATAAGCATCCTCACTTTAAACCAGACCTGATCAAATCTTCACAATTTTTTTCAGGCTGCTGTGGCTGGAGAATTCATTAGTATTGCTCCATTCACATACCACACTTAACCAGGTTACTGAATTAACCTTTTTTTCAAGACTGGGCTAATTCCTTAAACCCCAACCAAACGGACCGTTTTGCACAGCACACTTAGCAGAAGAAAGCTAAGATTGACACAGCTTAAGCTGACATGTTACACAAATGCAGCTTCTGGGTTTTTATTTGAGCGGGTAAAACATGTCGTGTGATTCCAATTGTTTTTTTATAGGTTCACTCTCTTGTTTTTCCATTTCTGTTCCTCATTCATCTTTCACCCCTCAGCTCCTCGTCACTTTTTCATCTTTTCCACTTCAATCTCTATTTTGGTGGGTTTTTCCCCTTTTTTTAAAAAAAAAGTTTAACCTGTGGTCTTTCTTCTCGATTCCACCTTCATCCTATATAGACATTAAGGTATTATAATCCTATAATTTAAATCATCGGCCTTGTCATTTCACATGTCCATTAGGAGATTAATACTGGTGTTAACTCGGGTTTTAAAGATAACAATTCACTCTGTAAACAATTCACTCAAAACGGGGTAAAATGTTGTAAAAACGGTGACAACAATTCACTTAGTGACGTCAACTATTCAATCGTGGTCGGTTGTTAAGTGAATCTGGATTCCCCATTGACTTTACTTGTCAGAAGGTCGCAAGAGGGGAATCACATGACCTCTTGGGACCCAGCAGTGGTCATAAGTATGAACCAGTTTGCCAAGCATCTGAATTTTGATCACATGATCATGGGAATGCTGCAAAGGTCGTAACTGTGACAAACGGTCATAAGTCACATTTTTTTAACGTCGTTGTAACTTTGAACGGTCACTAAATGAACTGTTGTAAGTCGAGGACTACCTGTATAATGGGCCAGAACACACAGCAATAGTTGATTAGTTGGAGAGTGCTGTCTCTTGCATGAGGCAATCTATGCTATGATTGGTTGCTGTGAGTGCGAAGGGGGAGTTTCCCTTTTTTCCCTCCTTTTTCTTCTGTGGGCTCTGTATGCTGTTAAGATTTACCTCAGGATGTTTCTGTGTTTCTGACTATCTTGTCTGCTGTAAATACAGACGTTAAATATATTTATGTATATAAAACTATAAGTTTGTGCCAGTGTCTCTGACTTCATTTGACACCTGCTGAGCAATTAGTTGACATATAACATTCCAAAACCTTGAGGAACATTTCAACCTCTTCCTTTAATTGCTCATCGCAGATAAGCTATGTGACTCAGATTCACACCCATCGCCCCCATAGATAGTTTGTTCCCATTCTAATGCATTCCTCACCAAAAAATAATTTGGTTGGATCTTCCAGAATGCCTACGCTCCTTGGTGAAGACTCTTGAAAAATACCATGGACACGCAAGAAACAAACATTCTCCAAGGCGCCTGAACGCAGGACAAGAAGCAATAGATGGAAACTAATCAAGGAGAGAAGCAATCTAGAACTAAGGAGAAACTTCCTGACAGTGAGAACAATTAACCAGTGGAACAACCTGCCTCCAGAAGTGGTGAATGCACCAACACTGGAAGTTTTTAAGAAGAGACTGGACAGCCATTTGTCTGAAATGGTATAGGGTTTCCTGCCTGAGCAGGGGGTTGGACTAGATGACCTCCAAGGTCCCTTCCAACTTTACTATTATTATTATTATTATTAAACCAATGGCATTATCGACCAAATCAACAAAGAGTTCTTACTTGAGGCACAAATTACTTAGGTTCAAATTATCGTATTTTGGATACATTATGTGAAAACCCAGGTCTCCTGAAAAGCCTAAAATGCTGGGGAAATGTGAGAGAGAAGATAAGAACGACAAACAGCAGAGTGGGTGGACTCAGTTACAATAATTCTGTTTTATCCTCATGTTTAACATGGTCGTTGTTTGGTTCAAGATTTAATATTAAAGCTGGCTTTAATTAATCACCCTGAACATAGTAATATGGAGGATGAAGCCTTTAAAATAAAATGAAATAAATAAAATGCTGATGCTTGTATCTCAGCTTAGTTTAATGAATACTATATAACATTGTTTGAAAAATTCCTTGCTACTACTAAATGATCAGTGTGCCCTGCATGCTGGTTCAGTTTTGACTGCAGTGGTGTACTTGAAAGACAGGTATTCTGGAAATCAATCGTTTGCCAGCAACAATCCTAATGACATGTTACGTGTGACTTCATTCATGCAACAGGAAGAATGTGTGGCTATATGTGGGTGCCATTGACCTGGAATTACAAGGAACATTTCTAGAATTCTGTTATATAGGAATAGCACTTAGACTTTACAGCCCTCTAAGCAGTTTATATAGAGTCAGCATATTGCCCTCAGCAATCTGGGTCCTCAGATGGAAGGCTGAGTCAATCTTGAGCCAGTGAGGATCGAACTCCTGGCAGTGAGCAGAGTCAGCCTGCAATACTGCATTGTAATAACTGCATCACTACGGCTTGCTTGCTTGCTTGCTTGCTTGCTTGCTTGCTTGCTTGCTTGCTTGCTTGCTTGCTTGCTTGCTTCCTTCCTTCCTTCCTTCCTTCCTTCCTTCCTTCCTTCCTTCCTTCACAAGCAATAGCACATAAACTTATATACCGCTTTACAGCCCTAAGCAGTTTACAGAGTCAGCATATTGCCCTCAGCAATCTGGGTCCTCATTTTACCGACCTCGGAAGGACGGAAGGCTGAGTCAACCTTGAGCCGGTCAGGATCAAACTCCTGGCAGTGAGCAGAGTCAGCCTACAATACTGCATTGTAATAACTGTGCCACTATGGCTTCCTTCCTTCCTTCCTTCCTTCCTTCCTTCCTTCCTTCCTTCCTTCCTTCCTTCCTTCCTTTCCTTCCTTCCTTCCTTCCTTCCTTCCTTCCCTTCACAAGCAATAGCACTTAAACGTATATACCGCTTCACAATGTTCTACAGCCCTCTCTAAGCCCCATCAGGATCAAACTCCAGGCTATGGGCAGAGTTTACCTGCAATACTGCACTTTAATCACTGCACCACCTTGACTCTGGTAGGTAGGTGCTGGTCATGTTGCCCTGATCAATGAGAAAGTATCTTCTTCACCTGAAGAAAATTAACTTAAAAACAATCACAATTGTGATTATAAAATGACAAACAGGACACAACATCCTCCCTGAGGTACCTGGTGACCAAATAAGTCACAAGGTTTATTTGCAGCATGGACATAGGCTGGGAGAGTGGAATGGTCAGCAATTAAGCCCTGTGTCAAGACTGCTAACATCGGATGTTCTTGCTTGTCATATATGAAGAAGCAAACATGTTTTATTTAGCCTGCATATCACTTCTAGAGTTAAAGCAGACAATACTAGCCTAGCAGATGGGAAAGTATGCTAGTTAACCATAACAATATTTCAGTACAGCATTGCCAAGCTTGTTGTAACCGGAGGAGTTACGGGAGGGACAGTTCACACTTCAAACTAATTGGAGAACGTGATTGATGACTGTAAAATGAAGGAGTGAGTTATGCCTTGTTATGGGTGATTGGGGGTGGGAGGATTCAGTTTTTGGCTTCATTATGTACGTGCCGAAGCTATGTAGCAATAAAAGGATTCTTTAAGGTAAACAAAGCCTCAAAGTTCTTTGAAAAGCTGCTTCTTTTCAGAACCATGACATCCTGATTGGAAGGCAGTGCTGTTGACTCAGCTGTGTAAGTGGGTCCTCTGGAAGCACTCTCAGTGACATTGATTCAGTTGAACCTTACAGCCCTGTTTGCATATCATGGCCAGCTGGCCAAGAGAAGATGGTAGGGATGCAAACACTAGCTCAATTGACCCAGCTCATTACCTCTGATGGGGTTACATTTAGCTCTGCAGAACCACGAGACTTTAAGGGATTGAACTAATTCTCCCTGGATAGTCATATCATCCAAGTACGAGGAACCATTCCCCTATCTCTGGCGAGAACAATTTCCCAAAGGTCCCAAAGGTGCTTTTTCACAAGGCAACTGGATGTTCTTTGTACATCCATGTGCACTATTCAGGTGACCCTGAGGGCACAGATGAACCTCCAGCTGGCCTCAATGGCTCTCAGAAAGAGTGCTAAGGACCAGATGACTGCAAAGAATATAAATCCTCCCATCCTCCACCGTTGAGTCAGAACTAAAGGCACTTCTTGGATGAGAAGCAAAATGTCTTCAAGGGAAAATAAAAAGAAAAGTCCAATTGCCTTTTGAAAAAGCACCTTTAGTAAAACCATGACCTAGATGACTGAGAATCTCCATAGACAATTTCCCAACGGGTATCTCTAGGCCCTCCATCTTTGTGGCCATTTCCATTGTCATCTCGTAGCAGCCACGAGGAAGGTCAAAACAGGTCTGGAGGATTGAGTACAGCCTCTACAACTCAACGCCATCATACTACTGTGGGTGGTGGCTTTTTTTTTCTCAATTATTTTTTGCTCCGAAGGAAAGCATCAAGACACGAGAAGGGAGATGCCAGACTCCCATCTTCTGCACAACGATTCTGGGATTGACTAATTAGGATATTCCTGACTCCAGTGCCTGGAGTTTAGGAAATGGAAGGATGTTGCAGTCAGCTGTCTCATATTAACGTAGTTACTAGACAATCACTTGTCTGAGATGATGTAGGTCAGTGGTAGCACGGGTGCCAGTGGCGGCACTCGGAGCCCTCTCTGTGGGCACACGTGCCGTTGCCCCAGCCTTGCCTCCCCCCGCGACCTCCTCCTCTCCAGCATCCCCCCTGAAGGAGAGTCGCCCCTGAGCGTGGCCCATATGGAGTAGCGCAGCCAAGGACATGGCAGCCAGGCAGCGTAGACAAGACTCTGCCCTCACACCCCATCGTGCACAGTTGATGTTGCAGGGCTCGGGCAGAGGGCGTGACTGCCATAGCGCTGCTGAGCTAACTGGGCGATCTGCGGTGGGCCCTGGAGGTGGTGAGTGGCCCTGCTGGCAGGCAGGGCAGGGGATGGTGGGACAGAGCGGGGGAGGGGGAGGGGTGGAGCGGGGGAGGGGCCGGTTTTGTGGCACTCAGTCTCTAAAAGGTTCACCGTCACTGGCGTAGGTTCTCCTGCTTGGATTAGAAGGCCTCCGAGTTCCCTTGCAGCTCTATTCTATTCTAAGACCAATCAGAGATTTAGAATTTCACAGTAATAAATAAGCAACGATCATTATTTGGATATTTACAATGAATTGTGGCGGGGAATAGCACAGACTTTAAAAGAGTGGGGATGCACTGTGAGCCCACTTATAGGATCTTCTCTGAGTTGTTTAACTCCTTCAGGCAGCTGAAACCGGAAGTTCCTCAGCAAGCTGGTAAAGATAAGGAAAATCTCCATCCTCGCCATCTGCTCCCCCAAACATACGCGTGCCCCTGTGGAGAGGAAACAGAGGACAGCGGCAAGTAAGAAATTAACAGTATTTATTGTTCTGAGCAGTTGTCTCTATCAATACGACCAACACTGGAAGTTTTTAAGAAGAAACTGGACAGCCATTTGTCCAAAATGGTATAGGGTTTCCTGCCTGAGCAGGGGGTTGGACTAGATGACCTCCAAGATCCCTTCCAACTTTATCATTATTATTATTATTATTATTATTATTATTATTATTATTATTATTATTATTATTATTATTATTATTATTATTATTATTATNTAATAATAAAGTTGGAAGGGACCTTGGAGGTCATCTAGTCCAACTCCCTGCTCAGGCAGGAAACCCTATACCATTTCAGACAAATGGCTGTCCAGTCTCTTCTTAAAAACTTCCAGTGTTGGAGCATTCACCGCTTCTGGAGGCAGGTTGTTCCACTGGTTAATTGTTCTCACTGTCAGGAAGTTTCTCCTTAGTTCCAAGTTGCTTCTCTCCTTGATTAGTTTCCATCCATTGCTTCTTGTCCTGCCTTCAGGCACTTTGGAGAATAGCTTGACTCCCTCTTCTTTGGGGCAGCCCCTGAGATATTGGAGCACTGCTATCATGTCCCCCCTCATCCTTCTCTTCATTAAACTAGACATTCCCAATTCCAGCAACCGTTCCAGTTGGGTAGGTTACACATGGTGATCACATGAATCCGCAACTGTCATAAATACAACGCCAGTAGCCAAGCGCTTGAATTTTGATCACGTGACCATGGGGATGCTGCAACAATTGTGAGTGTGAAAACCAGTCATAAGTCGCTTTTTTCAGTGATGTCACTTTGAACGGTCGCTAAACGAATAGTTGTAAATTGAGGACTACCTGTAATACGTTTGATATTAAGAAACATGTGGCAACATGTTGGCTCTGGAGCCATAAAGACCGGGCTCAGAGGCTGCCTGATGCCCACAAAGGGAAGCTTTGAAACAGCAGGATGTTATTTATGCTACTTCCAGGCCTTAAGGTTATAGTTAGAGCACAAAAGACTTTTTACCTGCTCCGAATGGAAGGAATTCTTCCCTCGCCACAAAATGTCCATCTTTGTCCAAAAAATGATTGGGGTTGAATTTTTCAGGGGTCTCCCAATGCATGGGATCAAGAAGAACTGAGCGGAGATCCGGTACAATTATAGACCCCTGTAAGGAAAAAGCAACTCAATCAGAATGCTTCTAAGTCAGAGGTCTTCAAACTTGGCCCTTTTATGATGCTGGCTGAGGAATTCTGGGAGTTGGTCCACAAGTCATAAGTCCACAGTGTGAAGTCCACAGTGCTAGGCTGCATTAACAGAGGGATAGAATCAAGATCACGTGAAGTATTAATACCACTTTAGAATGCCTTGGTAAGGCCACACTTGGAATACTGCATCCAGTTTTGGTTACCACGATGTAAAAAAGATGTTGAGACTCTGCAAGGGTACAGAGAAGAGCAAAAAGATGATTCGGAGACTGGAGGCTAAAACATATAAGGAAAGGTTGATGGAATTGGGCATGTCTTGTTTAACGAAGAGAAGGACGAGGGGGGGGACACGATAGCATGTTCCAATATCTCAGGGACTGCCACAAAGAAGAGGGAGTCAAGCTATTCTCCAAAGCACCTGAAGGCAGGACAAGAAACAACGGATGGAAACTAATCAAGGAGAGAAGCAACCTAGAACTAAGGAGAAACTTCCTGACAGTTAGAACAATTAACCAGTGGAACAACCTGCCTCCAGAAGCGGTGAATGCTCCAACACTGGAGGTTTTTAAAAAGAGACTGGACAGCCATTTGTGCGAAATGGTATAGGGTTTCCTGCCTGAGCAGGGGGTTGGACTAGATGACCTCCAAGATCCCTTCCAACTTTATTATTATTATTATTAAAAGGGCCAAGTTTGAAGACCCCTGTTCTAAGTCAACACGACACTATTCTATTCTTAACCAGAATGTCTTTCAGGGATGTGACTGAAATTCCAGAGTGTTTGTGACAGCCAACATTCCCGTCAAATGGTCATGGCAATATTATTTTATTTATAAGAAAAAATAGTACAATAATACTTCAGATTGCTTCCTGACAATCAGCATTTCCATCTTCCAATCTTTCTGATTCCCATATCAAGTGTGCATGAAACTAATTCAGACCGTTGTAACATTCTCAAATCTCTTCAGATACCAGGTTGGCATAGCCACGGACACATTGGCATGCTTGCAAGCTTAGGTGTTCTGCTCACTGGGAATTATTAGCCAATGTATACAACCACAACTGAGCTCAAAATTTCTGTTGCTAAACAAGACAGTTGTTAAGTGTGTTTTCTCCCATTTCACAACTTTTCTTGCCACAGTTGTTAAAGCAGGGGTCTTCAAACTTGGCCCTTTTATGACTTGTGGACTTCAACTCCCAGAATTCTTCAGCCAGCGTGCCTGGCTGAGGAATTCTGGGAGTTGAAGTCCACAAGTCATAAAAGGGCCAAGTTTGAAGACCCCTGTGTTAAAGGAATCACTGCAGTCATTTAATTGGTAACAGGGTTGTAAAATGAATCGGGCTTCCCCCATTGACTTTGCTTGTCAGAAGGTCGCAAAAGGTACTCTCGTGAGCCCAGGATACTGCAACGGTCATAAATAGGAACTAGTTGCCAAGCATCCAAATTTTGATCATGTTACCATGGGGATGCTGCAATAGTCATGTGAAAAATGGGCATGTCCTAAGACAGGGGTAGGCTCTTTTATGACTTGTGGACTTCAACTCCCAGAATTCCTGAGCCAGCCATGCTGAGGGGAAAGGGAGAGGTTTCCAAGCTGAGCCATGCTGGCTCAGGAATTCTGGGAGTTGAAGTCCACGAGTCATACAAGAGCCAAGGTTGCCTACCCCTGTCCTAAGAGGTGGAAAATCAGAATGTTGCATTGAAAATGGGCATAAGGTTCTGAAATTGTCATATGTTGAAGAGAATTTTATTCAAATAATATTACATTAGCATATGGCATTTATTTTTCATCCGTAATTTCTCTTCAACTTTGGAATCCAATTTTTTTTTTTTTTAGTACAGCACACCGAAATGTTAGTTCCCACAATATTTTTGGAAATTTTACTTCTCTGCCTCATGCGATATCTCAAACATTGGTTTGGGAGTCTAAAATTTCATCCCAAATAACAATGCAAATTGATGATGACTTATAGCTAGCATACTATAGTTTCTTGCTCTTCGGATCTCTGGGAGGAGTAGGAAAAGAATTTCTCATCTTTCAGATTTTGTGCCAGATCAGAAATTCCTATGTATCTAAAAGATAGATCTAAGTATCTATTAAATTATTATTATTATTATTATATTATTAAATATCTAAACATATATCTAAAAGAACACCCTTCGATACAGGGCTGCAATGGTATAAATTATCTGTACCTTTGGAATGTAAAAACCAAGTATGTTCACATCTTTCTTACATCTTCTGGCAATACCAAAACTTAAGACATAATGGATCCGCTGGAGCTCATGAATCACAGCATTGGTATAGGGCAGTTTCTTTCGATCCCGATAGCAAATTAAGCCCGAGGAACAAACACCTTGTATCTCCTTGTACACTTTATCTGAGAAAAACAAGAGAACAAAATGGTTTCTTGAGCTATGACTTCAACTTATATTTATTTATTCATTTGTATCCCAACATTATTATTTTTACAAATAATAATAATAATAATAATAATAATAATAATAATAATAATAATAATAATAATAATAATAATAATAATAAAAAGTTGGAAGGGACCTTGGAGGTCATCTAGTCCAGCCCCCTGCTCAGGTGGAAAGAACTGGAGAAGATCACAAAATACAAAGACCTACAAATAGAAATAGAAAGACTGTGGAAAAAGCAAGCAAAGGTAGTACCAATAGTAATAGGCGCCTTGGATGCAATCCCAAAACAACTGGAGCACCACTTGAACACCATTGGCATTGACAAGTTCGCTATTAGTCAATTGCAAAAGGCAGCCTTACTAGGAATTGCTTCCATCCTGCGACGATATCTGTAATACCATCAAACATCCACATCTGCCTATCCCAGGTCCTGGGTAAGGACTCGATAGGTAGACAAAATGCCAAATCCAGTCTGAACATCTGGCTGACCGTATGATGATCCATAATAATAATAATAATAATAATAATAATAATAATAATAATAATAATAATAATAATAATAATAATAATAATAATAATAATAATAATAATAATAATAAAAAGTTGGAAGGGACCTTGGAGGTCATCTAGTCCAACCCCCTGCTCAGGTGGAAAGAACTGAAGAAGATCACAAAATACAAAGACCTACAAATAGAAATAGAAAGACTGTGGCAAAAGCAAGCAAGGGTAGTATCAATAGTAATAGGTGCCTTGGGTGCAATCCCAAAACAACTGGAGCACCATTTGAACACCATTGGCATTGACAAATTTTGCTATTAGTCAATTGCAAAAGGCGGCCTTACTGGGAACCGCTTCCATCCTGCGACGATATTAGTAATACCATCAAACACACACATCTGCCTATCCTAGGTCCTGGGTAAGGACTCGATAGGTAGACAAAATGCCAAATCCAGTCTGAACATCTGGCTGACTGTGCGATGATCCACAATAAAAGTTGGAAGGGACCTTGGAGGTCATCTAGTCCAACCCCCTGCTCAGGGGGTATAACTCAAGGTGGTGAACATATCCCACACACCTTTCTCCTCCTGTTTTCCCCACGATAACCCTGTGAGGTGAGAGGGACTGTGTGAGTTACATGACTTATTTCATCATACTAATCCCTGGAGGGCTTTAGAAGATGTTGTCAGGCTTCCAAATATTTTTTTCCAATGAGAAAAAAAAATGAAACTGATTTCGGTTTGTCACAATCAAGTAGGTTATTGTTATAAAAATGGCTAGTGTTTATTGTTTTATAAAAAAAAAACTGAGGTTATATTATGCATCTTGCCACACTGAAAGAAGTTGGACGTCACTGCTTTTTGTATCTTTTTTTTCCCCCCTTCGCTTTGTTCTCTTTCCCCTTTCCCTTTCCCATGTTTTCCGTTGTCTTTATTTTCATTTGCTTTTTATAGTAAGAAAAAAAATCTTTTATTAAGAACTATGTAAAAATACTGGGGGGAGAACCACGGTCATTTTGGTAAAAGGCACAAGTACAGTAAAAGAGTGGAATTCATTGTGCAGATCAGACTGGGGATAAAATAGAATAGCCATAGCACTTAGACTTATATACCACTTCACAGTGCTTTACAGCCCTTTCTAAGCTGTTTACAGAGACAGCATATTGCCCTCAACAATCTGTGTCCTCATTTTACTGACCTCGGATGGATGGAAGGCTAAATCAACCTTGAGCTGGTGAAACTCGAACTGCCGAACTTTTGGCAGTCGGCAGAATTAGCTTGCAGTACTGCATTTAACCACTGAGCCACCACTGCTCATAATAAGAAGGTTAGGTTCACCTTTTCTTTCCAGATTATTGTCGAGTAGTTATATTTAAACTTGATTTTAATAAATCCTTTCTGGGGATATGATAACTTATACAGGTATCCTTTACAAATACAAATCATATGTTTAAAAACATCTCTCTTACATACGCATTCGTCTAAAAAGAAAACATGGTTAATAAATGAAGTATTGCCAATCATTACATATTAAGCAAGAAAAATTGTGATGATAATGTGGTAGTGTATGGCAAAAAAAAATACATACAATATCACTTGAATTTACAAGAGTTAAGATTTCAATCCTATTCCAGATTAGGTGTGAGAATTTACTGGATTCAATAGGACCTATATGTCAGTAGACACGTCTAAAATTCCACTAAACATAATTACACAGAATATGTGTAATAATAATAATAATAATAATAAAGTTGGAAGGGACCTTGGAGGTCATCTAGTCCAACTCCCTGCTCAGGCAGGAAACCCTATATCATTTCGGACAAATGGCTGTCCAGTCTCTTCTTAAAAACTTCCAATGTTGGAGCATTCACCGCTTCTGGAGGCAGGTTGTTCCACTGGTTAATTGTTCTAACTGTCAGGAAGTTTCTCCTTAGTTCTAGGTTGCTTCTCTCCTTGATTAGTTTCCATCCGTTGCTTCTTCTCCTGCCTTCAGGCGCTTTGGAGAATAGCTTGACTCCCTCTTCTTTGGGGCAGCCCCTGAGATTTTGGAACACTGCTATCGTTGTAAGGATGCCAGACCATCGCATCCCTAAACAGCTCTTCTATGGTGAGCTGTCTCAAGGAAAGCAATCGCACGGGGGACAAAAGAAGCGATACAAAGACACGCTGAAAGCATCTCTCAAGTCCCTGGATATCGACACCATCTCTTGGGAACTCTTGGCGCATGATCGACCGACATGGCGTACCCTGGTTTACCAGGGGTGCCAGACATATGAACACAGGAGGACAATCTTGGCGCAAGAGAAGCGAGCACTCCATAAAGCCAGAGCTGCAAATGCTGAAGCAACAGTGTCCACATTTCTCTGTTCAGTATGTGGCAGAACATTCCGTGCTAACATCGGTCTAATCAGCCATCTAAGGACACACCGTTGATGGCCCACAATCCACAAGATGTCAAGGTCTTCATCGAAATCGATGGACGAACAACATTGGCCACAACGGTTTTAAATCACTTGCTTAATGTCTGACCTACATTGCTGTATTTTTTAACAGTTGCTGTTACTGAAAAGCCAGACTGGCTGTCTCCAAGCTGATAATGAGGTTGGGGCGGGAAACTGTTACTTTAAACCTATTGGTTGCTACCTAGAGGCTAACTGTATAAATAGCTGTGCAAAGGCTGCTTCTGTTCTGAGTTAATAAAGTTGTTTGCTGTTTCAACACTCTGCCTCATTCAATGCCTAAAGAACTGAAGATATAACATCACCCCTTGTCCTTCTCTTCATTAAACTAGACATACCCAATTCCAGCAGCCGTTCCTTATATGTTTTAGCCTCCAGTCCCCTAATCATCTTTGTTGCTCTTCTCTGCACTCTTTCTAGTTGACTGTACAGAAGGAGATGCGGTATACCCCTTCCCTCTCTGGATATATAGAATAACAACGTTATCTCTCTGTCTCCTAATGCTTCTCAAATTAAAAAAATAAAATAAACACATCCTGCTTGAAATAGATTCCATTGAAGGTCTAACTTGGACGATTAAGGCTCAAGGGCATCTTTCCCCAAATTTCCTTATTTTAGCTGTTCATCACCCATCCTATGTGACTTCAAAGAGAAATTGCAACTCCCTGCCACAGAACATAAGTTCCTCCCCGTGGAACGAAGTTCACCTCTTTAATTACGTAGCTCTCACCTTGGACATCTGGATGATTGGTGATGAAAAGCAGTGCCCATTGCAAACTGATGGCGCTTGTCTCCGTCCCAGCTATAAAAAAATCAACAATGCACTCGGCCAGATTATCTTCATCGTAGGTATTGTTGGGGTCATCCTTGCTCTGTTGAGAGTTTTAAAAAAGAAAAAGAAATGCCATTAGAATGAAGGTATAGATCAACTTTTTTCGTAGAGGAGCATGTCCGCAAAGAGTTTTGAGCTGGGACGGTAATCCGTAACGCCCATTAATGGGCAGACAGAAAAAAGATCAGAAAAGTCAAAATGATGGGTGTGACCATATGATCATTTTGATTTTTCTGCTTCCCTGAAAGGAGTAGGTCCAGTTTCGGGAAGGGATCCTAGAGGAGCTGGTATCTCTTTTCCAATTTGAATTCTAATCTGCATTGAATCATCCTAAACACTACTTTGCTAGCATGTGTAATTAAGTGATTACATAGAAACATAATTTTCCTGTAACCATTTTGGTAAACCATTCTTTCTTCTGGATTATTTTTAAACTTTTCAGCATAGCCTACTGACCTGGGATCTCCCAGAGATCTCCCATCCAAGTGCTAAACCCCATCTAGCTTTTTCTGAGATAGCTAGGATCCAATGACTGACAGGGTTAGAGATTATTCATATGATAGGCAAAATACAGAATACTGAATAATAGAATTGGAAGCGACCTTGGAGGTTTTCTAGTCTTTTCACTAGACTAGACATCTCCAGGTGCTGAAACTGTTCTTCATATTGTGGGAAGTCAGAGCCCCAGAGAAGGAAATATTAAAAAGGCAGAAAGATATTTTTCCTCAAAAAGGATTTTTAAAACCAAAAACCAAACCTGGCATCATCTCTTTGCCCCAAGCAGGAACCAGCCCTATAGAAATGCAGATGTAAGACCATCAGGAAGGTTGGAGCCAGGAACTCAAGAAGACAAAAAACCTCTTAAGAGTCATTAGCCCCATCCCCAGGAAAGCAGATGACTTTTGGGACATAATATGACTAACCATTACCATCAAGTAATACCAGAGAGGCACACCTGGGCTCAGGTCAGAATACGTGACACAGGAAATATCCTCAAAGTTCATGCCACATGAACAGGAAGACTTCCAAACAAAAAGCTAGAGAGGGTATAAAAAGCTACTGGCCATGTGCTCAGTCTCTGCTTCTCTCCTCTGCTCTTTCCTGAAGAACCATCTTTCTGCTTCTGCAATAAACTGTAACCATCTTCCCAAAGCAGTCGCCATGTTGCTTATTTAATAGTAATAATAATGATAATATTCCCGGCTTGGATGAACCAGGATGAAGACTTACTTCTGACAATATGTTTTAGTCTCCAGGCCCTTAATCATCTTAGTTGCTCTTCTCTGCACTCTTTCCAAAGTCTCGACATCTTTTTTATAATGAGGTGACCAAAACTGGACGAAGGATTCCAGATGTGGCCTTACTAAGGTTTTATAAAGCAGTACTAATACTTTACATGATCTTGAGTCTATCTCTCTATTTATGCAACCACGGATTCCATTAGTTTTTTTGGTGGCAGCTGCACACGGCTGGCTTTTATTTAAGATTGTCCACTAGGACTGTCTACTAGGACACACCACTAGGATTGTCCTTAAGATAGATTTCAATTGCCAATTGACCAAGAAAAAGTTCTTTGTCACTTTTTCTCAAAGTGATCCAACGAGGGGATCCAGACCACAGTACTGTACAAAACTCCAGTTCTAAACTTATCAAGAGCTCTAAAGAAACATCAACGTCAGTTGTAGCAAATTTACTGAGATATCAAGGAGTATGAATGAGGCCACATTCTTCTCCTGTCTAGAAAGGGACATCAGACCTTGGTTTTTAGTTAGGAGAACATTTACAACTACAAGGTGATGTGAGAAATTGTGAGGAAGCTTAGAGAAGAATGGAAGGGAAGTTAGATATGAAAGTAGATAGTAGGTGAGGCAATAGGCAGCTTATCTCATTAACATCAACATTTTGTCTTCCCAGGTGCAAGATCCTTCAAAGAGACTTACTAAAAAGAATGCTGAGAAATTCCATTTATAGTTTTCTAAGTGTCTATATTTACCAGATGAGCATTAACAAAACCTTACTAAAATCTATGCAGTTCTTGCTTCTTTGATCTGGCCCATCGGTGAGGGGCTTCATAGATACGTTATTTATACCTCTTTGACATGAATGTATAATAATAATAATAGTAAAGTTGGAAGGGACCTTGGAGGTCATCTAGTCCAACCCCCTGCTCAGGCAGGAAACCCTATACCATTTCAGACAAATGGCTGTCCAATCTCTTCTTAAAAACTTCCAGTGTTGGAGCATTCACTGCTTCTGGAGGCAGGTTGTTCCACTGATTAATTGTTCTCACTGTCAGGAAGTTTCTCCTTAGTTCTAGGTTGCTTCTCTTCTTGGTTAGTTTCCATCTGTTGCTTCTTGTCCTGCCTTCAGGTGCTTTGGAGAACAGCTTGACTCCCTCTTCTTTGGGGCAGCCCCTGAGATACTGGAACACTGCTATCATGTCCCCCCTCGTTCTTCTTTTCATTAAACCAGACAGACCTAATTCCAGCAACCGTTCCTTATATGTTTTAGCCTCCAGTCCCCTGATCATCTTAGTTGCTCTTCTCTGTACTCTTTCTAGAGTCTCAACCTCTTTTTTACATCGCGGTGACCAAAACTGGATGCAGTATTCCAAGTGTGGCCTTACCAAGTGGTATTAACACTTCGCGTGATAACAATAGTCAGATTTGCTGGAAGAGGAAAAGGGAAATGTTTTTTTTTTAAGTAAAAGCCAAAGTAAAAAGCTCAAATCCTTGCGACTTTATGGTGATGACCATGTAGGTTTCCTGGGCAGCAATACAAGCAGTCCTTGACTTACCAAAAAAGCTAATACAATCCTGGGTTGTATAAACACAGGCATAGTATCAAGATCACACGAAGTACTAGTGCCGCGTTATAAAACCCTAGTGAGACAACATCTGGAATACTGCAACCAATTTTGGTCACCATATCACAAAAACGATGTTGAGAGTTTGGAAAAAAATTCAGAGAAGAGCAACTAAGATGATCGAAGACCTGGATGCCAAAACATACGAAGAACGGCTGTGGGACTTGGGTTTGGCTAGTCTAAAGAGAAGAAGAAATAGGGGAGACATGATAGCAGATAGCTTTGGTGAACAAGCTGCCCCCTCTGCCTTGTGGCAGCCGTAGAGGGGCTGCCACAGGGCAGAGGGGGCCAGCTTGTTCATCAAAGCACCAGAGGGAAGGATGAGAAACAATGGTTGGAAACTGATCAAAGAGAGAAGCAACCTGGAATTAAGGAGAAACTTCCTGACAGTGAGGACAATCAACCAGTTGAACAGCTTACCCCCAGAAATCGTGGGTGCTCCATCACTGGAAATTTTTAAGAAGAGACTAGACAATCACCTGTCTGAGATGGTATAGGTTCTCCTGCTTGAGCAGGGGGCTGGACTAGAAGACCTCCAAGGTCTCTTCCAGCTCTATTCTATTCTATTCTATTCTATTCTATTCTATTCTATTCTATTCTATTCTATTCTATTCCTATTCCTATTCCTATTCCTATTCCTATTCCTATTCCTATTCTATTCCAATGCCACTCAAGAAGTGGCTTATGGCTGGTCCTCTCACTTACAATTGCTGCAGTGTCTCCAGAGTCACATGATCGTAATTTGGGCACTGGGCAACTGGCAGGTGTTTATGATGGTTATGAAGTCTAAGTGCCATTCCTATTGCAAATGGGAGCAATGAGAGCTAACGTTTGTTAAAGATGTTAAGACGGGCTTTCAACGGGTGGTAATTTCACCCTGTTTTTAATGATCTTGGTTTTGACTTGATTATATCTGTCTCGTAAAAGATCAAGAACCCGCTTGATGTCATAGTTAAGGCACTAGGCTAGAAGCTGGGAAAACATGCCAGTCGCCTTCTCTCAGCCCTATGAAGGAAGCAACAGCAAACCACTTCTCAAACCTTGCCAGGAAAAATCTCAAGAATGTATCCAGGTAGTCACTTACTATGAAACTTCATAATCTTTACTGTTTCATTTTTATATTGTGGATCGTCAAGAGACCTCAATACCCAGCAGTCTAGAAGGACAGATAGATTATAGACAAATCACGTGAAGTGTTAATACCACTTTACAATGCCTTGGTAAGGCCACACTTGGAATACTGCATCCAGTTTTGGTCACCACGATGTAAAAAAGATGTTGAGACTCTAGAAAGAGTACAGAGAAGAGCAACAAAGATGATTAGGAGACTGGAGGCTAAAACATATAAGGAACGGCTGCTGGAATTGGGTATGTCTAGTTTAATAGAGAAGGACGAGGGGGGACATGATAGCAGTGTTCCAATATCTCAGGGGCTGCCATAAAGAAGAGGGAGTCAAGCTATTTTCCAAAGCGCCTGAAGGCAGGACAAGGAGCAACGAGTGGAAACTAATCAAGGAGAGAAGCAATCTAGAACTAAGGAGAAACTTCCTGACAATTAGAATAATTAACCAGTGGAACAACCTGCCTCCAGAAGTGGTGAATGCTCCAACACTGGAAGTTTTTAAGAAGAGACTGGACAGCCATTTGTCCGAAATGGTATAGGGTTTCCTGCCTGAGCAGGGGGTTGGACTAGATGACCTTCAAGGTCCCTTCCAACTTTACTATTATTATTAAATAAAACATGAGGCTGAGAAAATCTTACGATGGCTCTGCAGCTGTTATGCTTTAGTCACAGCAGGGCCCGCGGCTGTACAGGTGGTCCTCGATTTACAACTGCAACTGAGCCCCCAGTTTATGTTGCTAAATGAGACATTTGTTAAGTGAGCTTTGCCCAATTTTACTACTTCTCTTGCCACCGCTGTAAACTGAATCACTGCAGTTCTTATGTTAGTAGCATGGCTGTTAAGTGAATTTGGCTTCTCCACTTTTCACACATATGACCCAAATTGCAGCATCCCCAGGGGTCACGTGGTCAAAATTCAGAGGCTTGGAAACTGGCTCATATATTTATGACGGGTACAGCCATCCCCCGGGATCATGTGATCATCTTTGGGGACTTTCTGTCGAGCCAAGTCAATGGGGAAGCTGGATTCACTTAACAACTGCAGCGATTCGCTTAACAACTGCAGCAATTCGCTTAACAACTGTGGTAAAAAAAAAAAAAGGTCGTAAATGACTCTGCTTGACCAGCCAAGTCAACGGGGAAGACAGATTCACCTTAACCATCTTCTTAAGTTCACAGCTTCACAACTGCAGTGATTTCGTTAGCAACTGTGGCGGGAAAGGTCGTAAAATAGGGCAAATTTCGCTTCACAAAATGTTTCATGTAAGGACAGAAATTTTGGGCTCAATTGTGGTGATACAGTAAGTCCAGGTCTACCTGTCCTGTGAAGGCAGTTCGGATGAGGAGGGGGAGAGAGTAAGCTGAACGATGCAACTGCAGTACACTGTTCAAATGGTTGGGCTGTTCCATACATAAGCAAAGGAAGAGTTCCAATGAGGGATGATACTCACTCTCTTAAGCTGAAAAAGATAGTAATCAATGAAATCCCGAGGTTCGTGCAAGGACTGGTTTTCCTTGTGCTTCTCTATCTCCTCCTTTGCCAGATCATAGATAAACTTAATGTGGGACAGTGTCGCTTGATGAGGCCCAGGAATGTGTCGCATCAGCCAGGGAAGCAATTCATACAGCTAAAAGAGAGTAAAGTCATCGTCACTGTTATCATGATACAATCTATTTTCTACTCCTTGCAATTAAACTTTTTGCTGACATGGACCGAACCATTGCTTGTGGGCCGTGGTATCTATGAAGGAGGCCAATGCAAGCCAAGTGGTGGACATGGCTACCAATGAGGGGTCCTTGGTGCTCTCTGAGCTTGCTTGTTTTCTTGCAAACGTTTCGTTTCCCTAACTAAGGTAACATCATCAGTGCTAGCAAGGAGTGCTGTTTGCTATCAGTTTATATTGTGGTGTCTGGTCTGAAGTTGACCTTGGAGTGAATCAATGCTGATCCGAGTGCCGATTCCTGGTGGAGAGGTGCTGGTTGATTGTCTCTTTTGCATAGTCAACAGATGTTGTTAATGTGTCTATTGATGGCTGATTTGTCAGAGTGCCAGGCTTCTAGAAAGCCCTTGGCATCTAGGAGTGTCACATTTTCCCAATTAAAACTGTGATTAAATCTGTTTATATGTTGTGAAATTAAAGCCTTTTCCTCCATGCCTTTTGACTGCCTTTTGACTGGATGCGTTCTGCCAGTCTTCTTCCTGTTTGTCCTACATAGTGGCTGTTACAGTTCTTACACTGTATGTTGTAGATGACTAAAACCCTAGTAAGACCACACCTGGAATACTGAAGCCAATTTTGATCACTGTATCACAAAAAAGATGTTGAGAGTTTGGAAAAAATTCAGAGAAGAGCAACTAAAAGGGATCAAAGGCCTGGAGACTAAAACATACGAAGAACGGCTGTGGGACTTGTGTTTGGCTAGTCTAAAGAGAAGAAGAAATAGGGGAGACATGATAGCAGATAGCTTTGGTGAACAAGCTGGCAGCCCTAGAGGGGCTGCCACAGGGCAGAGGGGGCCAGTTTGTTCATCAAAGCACCAGAGGGAAGGACAAGAAACAATGGTTGGAAACTGATCAAAGAGAGAAGCAACCTGGAACTAAGGAGAAACTTCCTGACAGTGAGGACTATCAAGCAGTAGAACAGCTTGCCTTCAGAAATTGTGGGTGCTCCATCACTGAAGATTTTTAGGAAGAGACTGGACATTCACCTGTCTGAGACGGTATAAGTTCTCCTGCTTGAGTAGGGGGCTGGACTAGAAGACCTCCAAGGTACCTTCTATTCTATTCTATTCTATTCTATTTCTACTCTACTCTTATTCTATTCTATTCTATTCTATTCTATTCTATTCTATTCTATTCTATTCATAAATGTCATGGTTCCGATAACTGAAACCCATCAAAAGAACCTTGAGGCAAAATTCTTCCTTAAAGAACATTTATTCGGGAAACAAAGTATCGGCACTACATAGTTGAACCCAAAAACTAAATTCCCTTCCCCCTGATACAAAGTAACAAAGTATAATTCCCACCCCGAATAAACTGTCATAAAACACATTCCCCAATTAGCTTCAAGCCCGGGCTTTCTCCTCAGCTCGCCAAAACGTTATCAGCTCGTCCTTGAGTTCCCACGGCAGCGTTATTATTATGACTTACTGAGCTTACATCCGACCCACCCACCCTGCTGCACCTGAATTCTAAAAGTAAAGAAAAGCATGTTAAAGGAGAAGATAAAATGGCTGCATTTTCACCAGTTGTCAGAGCAAGAACATCCAACGTTAGCAGCGTTGACAATAACACTATCAAGACTCCTGGGCTACCAATCCCTACTCCTTTTTGCACAGGGGAATCTTGCACCTACAAAGGGATAGATCTTAGATCAGGGGTCTCCAACCTTGGCAACTTTAAGACTTGTGGACTTCAACGCCCACAAGGCTGAGGAATTCTGGGAGTTGAAGTCCACAAGTCTTAAAGTAGCCAAGGTTGGAAACCCCTGTCTTAAATCATCCATTCCCCATTTTGCCTGTTTTGACCACCTTTGGAAACTGCTGCAGGACCCTCCTCCAGGAGGGCAAGGGGTTCTTTGTTTGATTAGTGACTGTTTGAAGTTGCAACGGCACTGAAAAAAAGTGACTGGTGGCCATTTTTCACACTTACAACTATTGCACCATCCCCGTGGTCACGTGATCAGAATTCAGACGCTTGGCCATTGGTTTCATATTGATGACGGTTGCAGTGTCCCGGGGTCATCTGGATCATGTGTTATGACCTTCTGACTAACACAGGGGGAAGCATTGAGGCCTTTGAACTATGATGCTGGAGAAGACTCCTGTGAGTCCCCTGGACTACAAGGCGATCAAACCGGTCAGTCCTAGAGGAGATCAACCNGTGAGCTTAAATGGACTCCAGAAGATGGTAGAGGACAGGAAGGCCTGGAGGAACGTTGTCCATGGGGTCGCGATGGGTCGGACACGACTTCGCAACTAACAACAACAATTACTAATTTAACAACTTGCAGTGATTCACTTAACGATTGTGGCCAGAAAGATTGTAAAATTGGGGCAAGGCTCAGTTAATTGCTGTCTTGTTTAACAACAGAAATTTTGGGCACAACTGTGTTCATAAGTTGAGGATCACCTGCATAAGGTTTTTAGGCCACCATAATATAGGTTTTTAGACCGATCTGAATCATATCTAGTAAGAAAATAAAAGTTTACTCACCACGTGAAAGAAGCTACCTACAAATTTTGAGCTAAAACTTAGGCCTTCTATTAGTTTCCGGAAGTTTTCATCTTCAAGAGAGAATCGGTACCCAAATACCAAGATGGCTATCAAATTGAAGAAAGCATTGGTGACTGGCAACGAAGGATCCAAGGGTTGACCTGAAAATTAAGAAACAGAGGGTGAAGTTTCGTTCTCCGAGCTTGTGGGTTGGTTTGCGAACCTTTCGTTACCAGGCTAAGTAACATCTTCAGCGGCGTTTAGGGGGATGTCTGTGTCAGTGCTCTTCTGTCTATAAGGGCTTCAGGTGTGGGTGTGTCGAGTGAGGGTCTTGTGATGAGTCATCAGAGGGAGGCTTGGGATGGGCCTTGTGATAGTGAGGTTGCTTCAGATCAGGCTTGTTGGAAGGTGTGAATTATCAGAGGTGAGGGGTGAGTCATCAGTGAGAGGCCAGTGATGGCTCTTGTGATGGGGAGGTTAGGTGAAGTGCTGGTGGGAGGAGGATGGGGGGCTGGCACGGGATGGTTGTGGGTCAGTACTGTCTCTGGTTGGCTGTGCGGTTGATTTGGATCATGAAGGGTTTGTAGGCTGGCTGTAGGTTTGATGTGTCTGTGGATGGAATTGCTTGTGGAGTGCTCAGCTTTGACGAACTCACAAGCGTGGCGGGTGGTCGCATGGCCGATGATTTTTGTGTGGCTCCAATCAAACTGGTGTTGTTTGGTGCCATTGTGGACCATGATTAAAGATTTGGGATCATGGCGTTTGACTGCTAGCCGGTGCTTGTGGATACTGGTTTTTAATTGACATGATGTTTGCCCCACATAGAAGTGGTGCCAATCATAATGATAATGACAAATTGAAAGACAAAGACAAAAAGGACAAGTATAAAAAGTGGAAAGAGGGGCACATAATTAAGGCAGAATATCAGCAAATAGCCCGAGCCTGCAAAGATGAAGTGAGGAAAGCTAAGGCTCCAAATGAACTAAGGCTTGGACCAAAAGTCAATATATAACAACAACAAAAAGCTTCTTTCAACATGTAAAAAACAAGAAAAAAGTTAAAGAAATGATTGGTCCATTAGTGGGGGAAAGTGGCAAGAAGGCGACAAGTAACAGGGAGAAAGCAGAACCACTCAACTCGGTTTTTTTGCATACGTATTTACACAAAGGGAAAAAACAGTCCAACCTATCACAAACAGTACCGTAAAAAACAGATTAGAAACACAAGTTAAGATAGGCAAGAAAATGGTAAGTGAGCACCTGTCCACCCTAGATGAGTTCAAATCACTAGGACCAGATGGATTACACCCCAAGGTTCTGAAGGAACTGGCAGGTGTGATCTCAGAACCACTGAACTATATCTTTCAAAGATCCTGGAGCACTTAGGAACTTCCAAAGGACTGGAAAAGAGCTGATGTAGTTCCCATCTTCAAAAAAGGGAAAAAAATGGATCCAGGAAACTACAGACCTGTCAGCCTGACCTCCATACCTGGGAAGAGCTTGGAAAAGATAACCAAGCAACGAATCAGCGAACACCTAGAAGCAAACAAAGTCATTACCAAAAGCCAACATGAGTTTGTCAAAAACAAATCATGCTAGACAAATCTTATTGCATTGTTTGACCAGGTGACAAAAATAGTGGACCAGAGGAATGCTGTGGATATAATTTATTTGGACTTCAGTAAGGCATTTGATAAAGTAGACCACAACCTAGAACTTGATAAGATAGAAAAATCTGAGTTGGACAGCATCACCACCAGATGGATTCATAGCTGGCTGACCCGCAGTACTCAGCAAGTGGTCCTCAATGGAACCACATCTACATGGAGGGAAGTGTATAGTGGGATGCCCCAGGGCTCTGTTCTGGGCCCAGTGCTCTTCAACATCTTCATCGATGATTTGGATGAGGGGATAGATGGAGAACTCATCAAATTTGCAGATGACATCAAGCTGGCAGGAATAGCCAACACTCCAGAAGATAGGATTAAGATACAGACTTGACAGACTTGAACATTGGGCACTATCTAATAAAATGAAATTCAAGGGTGAAAAAAGTAAGGTTCTACATTTAGGCAAGAAAAACCAAACATACAGGTATATTATAGGTGGTACCTTGCTCAATAGTAGCAACTGTGACAGGGATCTTGGAGTCCTAGTGGACAATCACTTAAATATGAGCCAGCAGTGTGCTGCAGCTGCCAAAAAAGCCAACACAATGCTAGGCTGCATTAACAGAGGGATAGAATTAAGATCATGTGAAGTGTTAATACCACTTTACAATGCCTTGGTAAGGCCACACTTGGAATACTGCATCCAGTTTTGGTCACCACGATGTAAAAAAGACGTTGAGACTCTAGAAAGAGTGCAGAGAAGAGCAACAAAGATGATTAGGGGACTGGAACATATAAAACGTACAAGGAACGGTTGCTGGAATTGGGTATGTCTGGTTTAATGAAGAGAAGGACGAGGGGGGGGACATGATAGCAGTGTTCCAATATCTCAGGGGCTGCCCACACCCACCCAGTAGGCCACACCCACTCCATCCACACCACCCAGTAGGCCGCACACATCCTGGTCACACACCCCCGCCCCCCCCGAGGGCAACCGCAATGCTGATGTGGCCCTCAATGAAATTGAGTTTGACACCCCTGCTCTAAAAGGTTCGCCACTGCCCTATACCATTTCAGACAACTGCTCATAAGTCCCTTTTTTTCAGTGCCGTTGTAACTTCAAATGGCCACTAAGCAAATGTTTGTACGTCGAGGACTATGTGTGCTTCTGGTTTCTGGCCAAACAAAAAAAAAAGCCCCATGGCAAACAATGGATTTGCTTAATAACCGCGGCATACACTTTACAACCAATGAGTTTGCTTAACGGCCAACACAAAAATGGGTCGTAAAAATCAAGTGCAGTCATGTGGTAAGCGGCTTAATGACTATCACATCCTATGACCATAATTACGGGCTCAATTATGGTCATAAGCCAAGGGCTACTTGTAAAGGTTTAGGCAAGCTGGCTCTTGTGCTGGCAGCATTCGCCGGTCTCGCCTACCGTTTGCGTAAGCGAAGGTCTCCACTAGTCGACTGGCTTCTTCTTGTATTTGACTCTCTATGCCTGTCCTTCCCAGTCCAAGTTTACGCATGGTAAGTATGCTGAATTGCCTCTGTTGCTTCCAGGTGTGGCCGTTGGAAAGAATGATACCTGAATCAAACAGAAATAAGTGAGAAATTGTTATCCGCAAAAGGAGATGTTCCAAAGGTATTAAATTCATAGGCTTGAGGGGGTCCTTGGTGCTCTCTGAGCTTGGCTGTTTTCTTGCAGACGTTTCACTACCCAAACTAGGTAACATCATCAGTGCTGGTAGGGAGTGGGGTGTGCTCTCTGTTTAAACACGAGTGGCTGCACAACCAAGCTCAGAGAGGACCAAGGACCCATCATTTCAACCCTGAGCTACAAATAGTCTCCTTTATTGGAATTATCGGCTTAAAAGAGGCCACATTCAGCAAATCATACTGGTATACTCTCGCAAGAATGAAGAGTGCTGCGGAATGAAACACAACGCTTAAGGAAATATCCTTTTCACACAAAATGTTAAAACCGGCTCTTTCACTTCCGCTTGCTTGTCTGAGACAGGCCCCAGGTCAAAAATCATAGCTAATTTTTAAGCCATAAATTCTCAGATATAAATATTTAAACTATTTGGAAGCTGGGGCTGTTTCTCAAGACACTGCAGAGAGTGAGATGATGGGGTTGCACTATGGGCTTATTATGTTTTCTGTCCTGAAGTTTCAGACCAAAATGAAATAACACCATTGGAAGGAACCTTAGAGGTCTTCTAGTCCAACCCCCTGCTCAGGCAGGAAACCCTATACTGTACTATTTCAGACAAAAGGCTTTTCCAATCTCTTCTTTAAAACTTCCAGTGCTGGAGCATTCACAGCTTCTGGAGGGAGGTTGTTCCACTGATTAATTGTTCTAGCTTTCAGGAAAATTCTCCTTAGTTCTAGGTTGCTTCTCTCCTTGATTAGTTTCTACCCGTTGCTTCTTGCCCTGCCTTCAGGCACTTTGGAGAATAGCTTGACTCCCTCTTCTTTGTGGCAGCCCCTGAGATACTGGAAGACTGCTATCATGTCCCCCCTCGTCCTTCTCTTCATTAAACCAAACATAACCAATTCATGCAACTGTTCTTTATATGTTTTAGCCTCCAGTCCCCTAATCATCTTTGTTGCTCATTTCTTTCTCTTTTTTAAAAACAGTTGTTGTTTTGAAAGCCTCTTTGAGCCTTCCTGGCTGAATGGCATCTATCAGGGGTGTCGAACTGCCGGCCCGCGGTACAGATGTGTCATGCCGAAACCGCGCCTACCCCAGCTCCGGCAACGGGGAGGGAAGTCGCGATATGTCGCAACACGTCACGTGAAGTGGCGAGTTTGACACCCCTGGCATATATCCTTTAGTAAGAAAACGAAAGAAAAAGAAGTACTGTGCTGGAAGTATGTAGCCATCTGGTCAGAGTGTACAGCTAGCTTAGGAAATTGTGTCTAGAGCAAGTAGCATTTTAAGGGTTAAAATGCGACCCCCCTTAAGGGTGGCCTTCTGGGAAAT
Organism: Protobothrops mucrosquamatus; assembly: GCF_001527695.2. Taxonomy (NCBI): domain Eukaryota; kingdom Metazoa; phylum Chordata; class Lepidosauria; order Squamata; family Viperidae; genus Protobothrops; species Protobothrops mucrosquamatus. The sequence goes on from NW_015388052.1 coordinate 269,751, forward strand.
GTAGTTTTAGTTGTTACATGGTTATATCTCTGTTCTACTTGGCCACTGGGAGGGTCTGGTGGTTTATTACCAGATATCCTGTTACGTGCCAGGTTTTATTATCTCTCTCCAGGAATCCTAGCCATGAGGCTGGGCTAGGAGCTCCGTAGGAGCATGTAACATTTACGTAGAATGGGGAAATCCATTATTCTTTTACCTATGAGATGGGTCCAGATTACAATCTACATTCTGGAAGAACTTCTACAATAACGGTGAGTTAATGTCTTGAGGATACCTGGAATAAAGTCATTTGTCTGACTTATCCATTGAGTTTATTCTGCCTGTTTCAAGTGGAATCCAGCAGCCTTCTCTGCATGAGACAGGAAAAGTACATTTCACAACTTACCCTTTCCTTTGGACACCGCCCTTAAAAAGGGGGTCTCTACTCGCTCAGAGAGGTCTTCAGAATGGCTGACCAATCCATGCTTTACAGCTTTGTAGCCTGACAGTACTATTATGGGTAAATTCCACACCAGTAACGTGTAAATATTTCCATAACGTTTCGCAAGCTGCCGTTAGGAAAACAAAAAAGAAGAGGAAGAATCGGCACATTCGGATGAAGAAGGCAACGTGACAACCACAAATCAGCCCAAAATCTCTGCGGCTACGCGAGACCGTTGTTAAGTGAATTTTGCCCCATTTTGTGACCTTTCTTGCCACGGTTGCTAAGAGAATGACTGCAGTTTTTAAGTTAGGAGCATGATTGTTAAGTCAATCTGAGCTCTTCGTTTTGTTCGTCAGTAGATCACAAAACGGGATCACAACGTCCCAGACACTGTAACCATCGTAAATACCTGCCAGTTGCTGAGCGCCTGAATTTTGATCATGTGACCAAGGGGATGCTGCAACAGTCGTTAAGTGTGAAAAACGGTCGTAAGTCACTAAACAAATGGTTGTTAAGTTGAGGGCTAGCTGCATTCGGTTCCTTTTTTCACAGCAAGAAGGGTGTAAAAATTATCACCATCATCACCAACAAACCATGATCGTCATTTCGAAGAGCTGCTATTCCCTTTCCGTATTTGACTCACAATCATCTTTCCCAGCCTGTTCCCTCCTCCTAGCTTTGTTTTTCAGCCAAGGTTCCTGCTGCTTACCCCTCTCACTTTCCTTTACCTCCCTGTTGTTGTTGTTGTTGTTGTTATTTTCCACCCATCCCTTTCTGTCTCATTGCTGGAAAGGACTAAATTGCTCCACCAGGTCGTTGCAGTCCATTTTCTGGGACTGAACTGGGCAAAGTCACTGTAAGGATCCACCTCACTTTACATCTTAAGAAGACAGAACTCTTGGAAGATCTCTTCCATCAGGCATCTTTATTAAGAGAAAATGATTGCAGGCGTTCTAGACAGGATCTGAGGAATTCTCTCCCATTCTTCAATGTTTTAAGTGTTCCCAAGCAGCCCCACCCCCACCCCACAGTTCTTCCGGGCGACGATTCCCCCCCTTTTCCCTTACTGCCGGCAAAAGGGAGACTTCAGAGAGCGAGTAGATGAAAGGCGATGGCCATATTGTTATCGTCAGTCCTCTCGGTGAGAATCAACATCCAGTCCTTTTGAAGTTTAATGAAGGAAGTGAGAGCCATAAACCCCGCCACCTGCTCATCCCCCTTCGTAGTATGACAGAATCCAGAGAGAGCAGAAATGGTTTTTTTCCATAGTAGATAACTAGAAATGAAATATAATTGGATTCCGACAGTCACCCAGTTTGCTTCAATCCAGCTCTCTGGGCTGCCAGAAAAAAAAATTAATTGCTTTGGACAAGTTCTACAGGAAAAGTCTCATCCTAGCTTTGTCTCCTACTCCACACTAAAAGCTACCAGGTCAAGTGATTTCAAGACTGCCTATGCCAGGGGGTCTTCAAACTTGGCCCTTTTATGACTGGTGGACTTCAACGCCCAGAATTCCGGCTGAGGAATTCTGGGCGTTGAAGTCCACCAGTCATAAAAGGGCCAAGTTTGAAGACCCCTGGCCTATGCTGAAGCTGATCATTTGGAAGTCTTCAGAAAATAACAGAATAAGAGAATTGGAAGGAACCTTGGAGGTCTTCTAGTCTAACCTCCTGCTCATGCAGGAGGCCTTACACCATTTCAGACAAGTGGATGCCCAATCTCTTCTTAAAAACCTCCAGTGATCCTTCAACATGAGTCAAGAGAGCTCCAAATTGGATACCTTCAAAGAATGAGAAGCTTTAGATTCCACTCTAGGTAACGACTGTCCTCAATCTTCTTCTGCGGGATCCAGAAACATGAGGTTTTGCTCTCTTCTTGCTGCTGGCCTCTATTATTCACCCATCACCATGGACGCAATATGGAGAGCCCAGCAGTCTGAAATAAGCTTTTCCACACCACTGGCTACTTTCAAATAGCTTGGAAGAAGCTTCCCTGCAGCCCAATTTGAAGTCACCCAACACGGGAGACTCTGTAGTTTGTGCCAAGAGAGGGTGATGGTGATGATGATGATGATGATGATGATGATGATGATGATGATGATGATGATGATGATAATAATAATAATAATAATAATAATATAGACGAAAAAGAACTGGAGAAGATAACAAAATACAAAGACCTACAAATAGAAATAGAAAGACTGTGGCAAAGGCAAGCAAGGGTAGTACCAATAGTAATAGGCGCCTTGGGTGCAATCCCAAAACAACTGGAGCACCACTTGAACACCATTGGCATTGACAAATTCGCCATTAGTCAATTGCAAAAGGGGGCCTTACTAGGAACTGCTTCCATCCTGCGACAATATCTGTAGTACCATCAAACATCCACATCTGCCTATCCCAGGTCCTTGGTAAGGACTCAATAGGTGGACAAAATGCCAAATCCAGTCTGAACATCTGGCTGACTGTGCGATGATCCATAATGATGATGATGATGATGGAAGGTACCTTGGAGGTCATCTAGTCCAACCCTGCTCAGGCAGGAAACCCTATATGATTTCAGACAAATGGTTGTCCAATCTCTTCTTAAAAACTTCCAGTGTTGGAGCATTCACCGCTTCTGGAGGCAGGTAGTTCCATTGGTTAATTGTTCTAACTGTCAGGAAGTTTCTCCTTAGTTCTAGGTTGCTTCTCTCCTTGATTAGTTTCCATCCGTTGCTTCTTGTCCTGCCTTGCAGGACTGTAAAGCAAGGGAAATCTGAAGTAAGTCCATAAAATGGGTCTTCACACTTGGCCCTTTTATGACTTGTGGACTTCAACTCCCAGAATTCTGACTGAGGAATTCTGGGAGTTGAAGTCCACAAGTCATAAAAGGGCCAAGTTTGAAGACCCCTGCCCTAAAGTAGTGTTTCTCAACCTTGGTAACACAGACCCCTGGTCCCTAAGAACAGTCACCAGTTCACTCAGTGTCCAGTCCCACCGGTGATCACTAAATGAGGACTACCGATATCATTATCCATTTCTCTACTAAACAAATTCTCAATCCTCTAAATATCAGGCATTCATTCTCCAGGCTTTACAGACCCAACATCCTTCTCCATCACTGGCTCAGAAGTCAAATGACTGCAGTTCTCTTTAATAAGCTTAATAAATAAAATAAGTTTAAATAGATAGATAGATAGATAGATAGATAGATAGATAGATAGATAGATAGATAGATAGATAGATAGATAGATAGATAGACGGACGGACGGACGGACGGACGGACGGACGGACGGACGGACGGACAGACAGACAGACAGATAGATAGATAGATAGATAAAGCAAGTTTCATAATCAAGAAACAAAATACACAGTGAAAAAAAAATACCTGAATTAGAAGTTCAGGAATAAGTCTAAGTTCTCTTCAAGAAGAATAAGAATAATAAGTTCTCTTCAATAACTTAATAAATAAAATAAGTATAAATAAATAAATAAATAAGCAAGCTTCATAATCAAAAAACAAAATACACAGTGAAAAAAAAATACCTGAATTAGAAGTTCAGGAGTAAGTCTAAAACCAGATTGCAGTTCTCTTCAATAAATAAATAAATAAAATAAGTATAAATAAATAAATAAATAAATAAATAAATAAATAAAATAAGTATAAATAAATAAATAAATAAATAAGCAAGCAAGCTTTATAATCAAGAAACAAAATACACAGTGAAAAAAAAATACCTGAATTAGAAGTTTAGGAGTTAGTCTAAAACCAGTCTGCCAGCTGATTCCAATTAAAGGAAGTGGCAAAGGTCCAGGTGGACATTTTCTGAGTAAGTGGAGTTGTTTCAGAAAGTGCAGAATCGAAAGACCCAACAGCAGAAGCAGAAACATTGAGAATATCCAGAGTTGCTGCATTATTTCCACTTTTTCTTTCAATGTCTCCAAGACAGCTTGGCTTGGATCAGCTCTGCTTTCTACAATACCTTCCACAGAGAAGTGACTAGCATTATGGTTTATTTTTTTTAAAAGGGTGCTTTATATAATCCATTCAGGAAATGTTTGCAACGTAAAGGCTTGTATGGTGATATATAATTTGTGTAGGAATGTGTTCCTCCTTACAAGAGTTAGAACAATTAACCAGTGGAACAACCTGCCTCCAGAAGTGGTGAATGCTCCAACACTGGAAGTTTTTAAGAAGAGACTGGACAGCCATTTGTCTGAAATGGCATAGGGTTTCCTGCCTGAGCAGGGGGTTGGACTCGATGACTTCCAAGGTCCCTTCCAACTTTATTATTATTATTATTATTATTATTATTATTATTATTATTATTATTATTATTATTATTATTATTATTATTATTATCATCATCATCATCATCATCATCATCTGTTGCATCCATTTGGTTCCTGACTTAAGTTTCGTTTCTCCTGAAAAGCTTACCTGCCTGCCTTAGGTTTCGTTTCCTGACTTAAGTTTCATTTCTCCTGTTAAGCCTACCTTGAATTAGTACCTCCTTGACTTAAGTTTCCTGTTCTTTGTGTATGGCAATGGAGAGCCATCCCCCTATTGTCCTTTTGTACACCCC
>NW_015388052.1:277900-280279 GCF_001527695.2 Protobothrops mucrosquamatus
TGTGTTTCCTGATCTAAAGCGAGGCCCGTTGGTTTAGGCCAACGTACATCACCAGTCCATTCCTCTGGAGAGGAATAAGTTCATCCTGCAGGCGCAGGATCCCGGGATTTTGCGATCCCACAATCATCATCAATCATCATCACACAGTCACTTGGATTTCAGTTCAGACTGGATTTGGCACTTTTATCCACCTCTCAAGTCCTTCCCAAGGACCTGCGATAGGCAGGTGTTGATGTTTTATGGCAGCGAGGACTTAAACTCCCAGAATTCCCCAGTCAGCCATGTTGAAGGCCTCCCGTCTTAAAAGTTGCCAAGGTTGAGAAACGTTTAATTTATGGGGTTAGAGGTATCGTTGCAGGATATAAGCTGCCTTTTGCAATTAGCTGATAATATTATTATCGTCTATGCAAGGCTTGTGAGCTATACTCAATTCCTGATGCTTATTTCATTCTCTTGCCAAAATATTCCCCATCATCCTCTTCCAGGGTGAATTTCCCAGTTTAGCCCTGGGCTTCCCTAAAGGTCTCCTAACCAAGCGCTACACCGGCCTAACTTTATTTGGCTTTTGGATATCAACCAGGAATTGCCACCAGCTGCGGTACGAGAAGAGATCCGCACAGCGGCCTCGTCTCATCATTAACGATGGTGTCCACTAATCCATTTTGTTCTGAACTCCCAAAAACGAAGCAAAATAAAGGGCCTTCCGCCACAGCTTCAACGGCCTCGGTTTCCCAGAAGCCCTTTGCGCCGCCCTACGGCTAACGCAGAGGACTACATTTCCCAAGAACCACCGCGGCGGCCAACGCTGCAGTCGGCAGCCGGCGGCTGAGGGAGGAAGGGCCTAGCGGCCGGGCTGCCATGGCGGCCTCCTGCGCGGAGATTTTGCGGAGGGAATTCCCGGAACTCGACGGAGAGATGTTCGAATATGTGACCGGTGGGTGAGGCTGAGGCGGCGAAGGATTAGGCCTCTGGGGTCGGCTTAGGCCTCGGTTCCCCGTTCCCAGGGTGGCTGTTCCGGCTTCTGAAGAGGCTTCGTTAGGCTGCGAGGGCGGCGGAGCCTCCTCAGGGCAACTGGAAGGGAAGGAGGGACCGCTCGAACATCGCACGATGGGGCTCGGAGGATCACGAGATTTCTGGATCTCTTCCCCCCCCCTCCCCAGTACATTGGTATCTCCTGCCTGTATTCTGGCCCTTGTGGTCAGCGGGTCCCTGGACTAGTCCATGCCTAGAAAAGGGGGGGCGCCTTTTGCCAGGGGACATGCTTGGTGTCCAGATTAACGAAGATTTGCGCTTTCCAGTACAGGTAGTCCCCGGCTTACGACCGCAATTGAGCCCCAGATTTCTGTTGTTAAGTGAAGCAATTGTTAAGTGCCCCATTTTTCGACCTTTCTTGCCATGGTTGTTAAGTGAATCACTGCAGTTAATTACATTAAGAACACGGTTGTTAAGTGAATCTGATTTCCCCCATTGACTGCTTGTTGGAAGGTCGCAAAAGGGGATCACATGACCCCAGGACGCTGCAAGCGTCACAAATAAGAGTCGGTTGCCAAATTTTGATCACGTGACCATGGGGATGCTGCAACGGGTGGTAAATGTGAAAAATGGTCATAAGTCACTTTTTTCCAGTGCTGTTGTAACTTCGGATGGTCACTAAACGAACTGCAGTAAGTTGAGGACTAGCAGTATGTAAGGCTGGTTTGGAAGCCCTAAATTGGGCAAAGAGGAGACGGTGAAAGCTCTGTCCATGCTCTAATCCTGGTCAAAGCACCTTCCTGTTGAGTTCAACTGCTGGCAACTTCTTGCATCCCTTCCTGAGATTTCCTAGTGGTCTCCCATTCAAAGAGTCTTAAGAAATTCCCATTCCTGGGGCATTTTTTCCAACTTTAGGAGTATGGGGTGAAATTCAGAGCTTGAGGAAAAAGGGGTGAATCTCAGGGCCTAAAAACTCAAATTTAGATGAGTTGATGCACCAACTTATAAGTCCGTCTTATTTATAGACTTTCCATACCTAAAAAGCAGCCTTTCTCAGCCTTACAACTTTAAGATATGTGGACTTCAACTCCTGGAATTTCCCCAGCTAGCTAGGCTGGGGAATAAAGTCCACATATCTTGCCAAGGTTGAGAAACACTGATAGAAAGCAGCATTCTCTAGGGGTTTTTTTTTGTTTAACGTTCTGGAGTTTGGGTGGACTCAACCCCTCCCACCCACCCCCACACCCCTGAGAAGAAAGCAATATCAAACCATTTCACATTTACTTAAAAAAAAATAGAGATGTCCAGGTGGTCTAGGCCAGGGGTAGGCAAGCTTGGCTCTTTTATGACTCGTGGACTTCAACTCCCAGAATTCCTGAGCCAGCCATGCTGAGGGGAAAGGGAGAG
>NW_015388052.1:280424-307584 GCF_001527695.2 Protobothrops mucrosquamatus
GCTGGCTCAGGAATTCTGGGAGTTGAAGTCCACGAGTCATAAAAGAGCCAAGGTTGCCTACCCCTGGTCTAGGAGAAAGGTAAGATCAAGTTTGTTTTATACAGGAGCTTTACTCGAGATGATTTCATGGATGTCACTATGAGGTTTTCTTGCCAGCCATACAGAAACGGTTTGATATTGCTTCGTTTTGAGATGGTTTTTCAAACTCCCTTATCAGCTGTCATATTCCTGCTGGTGTCCCATCCAGATCAACAGGACCCTGTTAAACAAGCAGGGTCTGATGTCTGCAGTTTGCTCATGGCACAAAATCTTTATCTCTTAAGTGTTTGTCAGTTTCTCTCACAGCCTGCCCAAAAGGTCTCATGGTAGGAAAGATCTGATTCTGATTAGAAGCTTCCCTCCTTTCCACAACTTGTGCAATCCACCCTCCCAACTATCTTGACTGGAAATTGGTTTGAAATAGATATGCGTTAATTGTTGGCAGTCTGTGGGTTTGTGAGCAAATGGAAAGAGTAAATTTATTGCCAACTTCTCTTTTGCCATCAGTTCTCACAACTCTTTAAGGGCTGCTGCTCTCCAGCTCTCTGAAATATGTAGATGATAGTGCCACATCATGCAATAGGTCATAAATGTGAAATGATTTATATACTCAAAAGCCCTGGATAAACGTAAGCAGATATTAGCCAGGTGCTCATAAAGCAAGTCCAATATCTTATTCCCGAGTAGACGTTCTCATGTATTTTTAGCCTGTGACCTCTGTAAGAAAAATGTAAGCACCAATGTGAAAAGCTCATATATTATAATGGAAGAAATACTATATAAAAAGAGAGCATATGTGTGTTTTCAAAGGGCGTTATTCCCTCATTTTTGCTGCCTCTATATTTTCAGCTGTCGATCTCAACTAAGTATTTGGCGGATTTCTTTTCATGTTTCATTTTCACCTCTTTTAAGAAGAGACTGGACAGCCATTTGTCCGAAATGGTATAGGGTTTTCTGCCTGAGCAGGGGGTTGGACTAAATGACCTCCAAGGTCCCTTCCAACTTCTTCTTCTTCTTCTTCTTCTTCTTCTTCTTCTTCTTCTTCTTCTTCTTCTTCTTCTTCTTCTTCTTCTTCTTATTATTATTATTATTATTATTATTATTATTATTATTATTATTATTATTATTATTATTATTACTACTACTACTACTACTACTACTACTACTATATACTACTACTACTACTACTCTGGGTTAAATAACTTTATTAGCTTCTGTTTCATTTTCAGTATCGAAGTTCAAATCTGCACTACAGGTAGTTCTCGACAGTTGATTTAGTGACTATTTGAAGTTACAACGGCACTGGAGAAAGTGACTTACGACCTTTTTTCACACTTACGACTGTTGCAGCATCCCCATGATTGCGTGATTAAAATTCAGATGCTTGGAAACTGGCTCGTATTTATGACGGTTGCAGCGTCTTACGACCTTCTGACGAGCAAAGTCAATGGGGGAAGCCAAATTCAAGACAAAATGAGATTCTTTCCCTCTTCCAAGCATTTTGCTAGCTAAGCCTTTAAAACAGTGTTCTTCATCCAACCTGGACAACTTTAGGAAGTGTGGACTTCAACTCTCTGAATTCCTCAGCCTGTACGCCTTTGGGTCTCAGCCTTGCATTAACAGTTGTTGGTTTTTTTTCTTGGCAGGGGTCCTGCATAGTGGCAGCTCAGATTTTGAGACAGTGGACGATCTATTTGAAGCCGTCGGCGAGCTCTTGCAAGACGTGTCCCGAGACTCGAAAGATGACATGGACATCCGTGCAATCTGCCAGCGTATGTTCAACACCCTTCATCTGTAAGTTGCCTCTGATTGAAAGGGGTTCATGAAGAACAGAACAGATAAGCTTTCATTTGCGATGATGATGTAGTACAGAGGTAGTCAACCTTGGCTCTTTTATGACTCGTGGACTTCAATTCCCAGAATTCCTGAGCCAGCTTAGCTGGCTCAGGAATTCTGGGAGTTGAAGTCCACGAGTCATAAAAGAGCCAAGGTTGACTACCCCTGATGTAGTATGTAAAGCAGCCACTAGAGGTCCAGAATCTGCCAAGACCAATGATGGCGAACTTTTTAGAGACTGAGTGCCCAAACTGCAACCCAAAACCCACTTATGCATCTCGAGTGACGGGTGGGCGTGGCCCATTGGGTGGGCGTGGCTGCAGTGGTAACGGCAGACTGGGTGGGACTAAAAAGTTCAATCAATCAATTCCAACTTTGCAAGAACTTTTTTTTCCCGCAAGATGTTGAAATTGATTGAACCTTTTATATTTTTTTTGCACATGGTGGCGGAGGCCTAAAGCGAAAAGGTTTTATAAAACCCAGCTGAAGGCCTAGGACTGGGGCGACGACATGCGTGCCCTCAGAGAGGGCTCTGAGTGCCGCCTCTGGCACCCGTGCCATAGGTTCGGCACCACTGGCCAAGACCCTTTGGGAAGAACTTTAGAATCCAAGCCACATTTACATGTTATACCAATAGCATTTAGGCTCGTATATCACCCCGTAGCACTTTACAGCGCTGTCTGGGCGGTTTAGAATATAAGCATTATTTGCCTATTTCCCCCAACCAACCTGGATCCTCATTTTACCAATCTCGGAAGGATTGAAGGCCGAGTCGACCTTGAGCTGGTCAGGATCGAACTGCAGGCCGTGGGCAGAGTTTACCTGCAATACTGCACTTCAATCACTGCGCCACCAGGGCTTATTTTAATTTATGTGCCAAGGAAACCAGGATACCCGTTAGGATGGTACTGACTGCAGAAGTCTACCCAAATGCGAGAGAGGTTTACAATGATGGGATGAGGAGCTGGGGGAAAAAATCTGGAGTGTCGTTAAGTAACAACTCTTGTATCTGGACAGTGACAATGAAAACTCTCCGAGCAGCCGGCAGGTTCTCCTGGATGCCCCAATTCAGCTTTCTAAGATCGCTGACAATTATGGTGAGTAGTGTAGCAGTGAAGCCTCTGGCATTTACATGGCTCAGAATGGAAGAACTATGTGGATCCTATTCATTTCTTTACCTATATCAGGGGTGGGCAACCTTGGCTCTTTTATGACTGGTGGACTTCAACTCCCAGAATTCCTGAGCCAGCATGGCTCAGCTTGGAAACCTCTCCCTTTCCCCTCAGCATGGCTGGCTCAGGAATTCTGGGAGTTGAAGTCCACAAGTCATAAAAGAGCCAAGGTTGCCTACCCCTGACCTATATCAACCAGCTACCATTGAGAGGCATGTACTTTCCTTCTCTTGGGATTGTATGCTTTGAAAAGGATCCCACAAAATTGCTTCCAGGAAACAACCCAAGCTTTTCAAGACTGCCAAATAAATCTTGGGGGGGGGGGGGTAAATAAGCTAATCCTTGCCTTATGATCACATTTAAGCTTGGAATTTCGATTGTAAGTCATTGCAGTTATAAATTGAGTCATGTGTGACTGGACTTGATTTTACAACTGTTTTTATGAAAAGCAAGTTCTGGAAACAACAAGAATTATAAGCGGTGGGAGAAGCAGGGGAGGATTTTACACAGATTTTGAAACACACACCAACACACACACGCTTGATGTGGCTGCCATGTTCCAGCATGCCAAACCTAGAAATATCAAGGTAAGACAGAGTAGGGTGACCTGTTAAATATCTGATGTGATAAATGCATCAGTTAAGTTAATGTTTCCATATTTATTGCCTATGACAGTGTTTCTCAACCTTGGTCACTTGAAGACGTCTGGACTTCAACTCCCAGAATTCTGCAGGGCTGGCTCGGAAATTCTGGGACTTAAAGTCCAAATGTCTTTAAACGGCCAAGGTTGAGGAAACACTGTCATATGCATTTTCTTATAGAATAAGCGGGAAAAGGATCTGAACTCATGCTGGGATTCTTGAAGCAAGAATTTTTATTTATTTACTAGCTGTACCTAGCCATGCGTTGCTGTGGCTCAGTCTGGTAAAAGCGTGTGTTGCTTTTACGTCCAACAGGTGGCGCTGTTTTTCAAAAACATGTTTTTACCTGTCACAGGTGTGACATCTATATAATATAGGTATATAAAAACACGCGCATATTCGAATGCAACGTTGTGTCAAAATTTCAAAGCAATCGGTGAAGAAATTTTGGAGATTTAAGATTTTGAACAAACGAACATTTATATTTTTATTTATATAGATTTATTTTGTCGGTTGCAGATTCTAACTTGGACTTGTTGCCAGGACTGCTGTTGAAGAGAGATCAAAGTTCGGTAAGGGTACCATTCACGACAGTTTTTGTTACTATTGATCCCTAACAATTGAGTCTGTGTAGGTTTCAAAGCTGGGTCTCTCACACTCTGGAACACGGTGGAGAACCTCTTAGTTGCACCGGCTAGTATTGGTTCCTACCGTGGGATGCTGGGAGCTCCAAAACCATCTGGAGATGCACCAGCTCCCAAAATTTGCTTTGGGGCTCCAGGTAAACAGCTTATTTTCGCTGTCGTGCTTTGGCCTTTATTATCCACAGAAACAGAATTTAGTTGCGTTGTCATCCTTGTAATCGCAATACAGGTGGAGGCCCTCCCCCCCCCAAAAAAACCCCCAAACAACCCCCAAATCAAACTCCTTGTAATAAGAGCAGACCAAATGCAGGTAGTCCTCGACTTACGACCACAACTGAGCCCCAACATTTCTGTTGCTAAGTGAAACAGTTGTTAAAATGAGTTTGGCCGCATTTTGTCACCTTCCTTGCCACAGTTGTGAAGTGAATCTGGCTTTCCCCCATTGACTTGGCTTGTCAGGAGGTCGCAAAAGGTGATCACGTGACCCCGGGACGCTGCAACCGTCGTAAATGTGAACCAGTGGCCAAGCGTGTGAGTTTTGATCACGTGACTACAGGCATGGTGCAATGGTTGTGAGTGTGAGAAAAGGTCACGAGCCACTTTGTTTCAGTGCCGTTGTAACTTCAAACAGCCGCTAAGCAAACGGTTGTAAGTCGAGGACTTACCTGTCACCTGCTTATCTTCTTTTAACTTCACCTCACATCCTCTGCCTGGCTGCTGGCAGGTATCTCTGCTATTTGCTTTTGCTGTCCTTCTCCTTGCTTTGCAGATGGTGAATGCCAAAAAGTTGGAGAAAGCCGAGGCCCGCCTTAAAGCGAAGCAGTGCAAGAAGCAGGAGCGAGATTCCGTCAAATCTGGGAGCCCATTGTGAGTAAAGGGCGGTCATCTTTGTACGGGGCACCTGTCTCTGAACATCGGGAGGATCTGCCAAGAACTAACTGCAGCAGATTCAATTTCTTAATGCCCAGGTCTTTCCGCTGGTTACGGGGAAGGAAATACAGGAGACCAGGGTGTGGCTGATATAACAGAGGATAGAGTAGAAGAGAGTGGAATGGAAGGGGAATAGGGAATAGAATAAAATAAGCAATAGAGAATAGAATAGAATAGAATAGAATAGAATAGAATAGAATAGAATAGAATAGAATAGAATAGAATAGGCAACAGGGAATAGAATAGAATAAGCAGTAGGGAATAGAATAGGAATGGAATGGAATAAAACAGAACAGAACAGAATAGAAGCTGGAAGGGACCTTGGAGGTCTTCTAGTTCAGCCCCCTGCTCAAGCATACCGTTTCAGATAAGTGACTGGTCTGGTCTGGTCTGGAAAGGCCTCTGCAGCCGAGAACCGAGCTACGGATCGAATCCATAGCTCAGTTCTCAGCTGCAGAGGCCTTGCACAAAGGCTTCTGACTGAAAAATGCAGGCCGGAACTCCATTCTCAGCTGCAGAATGAAGCTGCTCCTTCGGCCGCAGAAAAAGTGGGCTGGCGAGGCAAGTAATAATAATGATGAGGATGATGATGGAACACGTGTTCTGCCTTGTCTTCATGGTTGTTTCCAATTTTCTTCTGGCTGTGCCAGGGTTCTGGAAGAAGCATCCGCCAGCCAAGCTGCCAGTAAGAAAGAGAACCGCCTAGAACTGTCGGGCAAGAACAAGTCCTACGACGTACGCATCGAAAACTTCGACGTGTCCTTCGGCGAGCGGTGAGTCTCCACGTTCAAAGAGTCGTGCTCTGTAGCATCTTTTGATTTGGCGATTTAGACTTGTTGGAGCGTAGCCCCGTAAGCGAACTGGTGGTTACACCTGGTAAGCTGACTCGTGGTTACACCAACCCAAACTTCATGGCAGAGGAAAGACGTTAGTATTTCTGCTGAACAGAGCTGAGTATCGGATAGCATTAACGCCGGATTTTGAAAAAAACATTTATTTAAAATTACGATAAGCGTTTAGGTCAGGGGTAGGCAACGTTAGCTCTTTTAGGACTCGTGGACTTCAACTCCCAGAATTCCTGAGCCAGCATAGCTGGCTCAGGAATTCTGGGAGTTGAAGTCCACGAGTCCTAAAAGAGCCAAGGTTGCCTACCCCTGGTTTAGCCCCAGGGCTTAACGGCCAGAGAAAGAAACTAAGGAAAGACCCACCCGAATGGATCAGGCAGTTAAAAATACAGTAGTCCTCGAATTACAACAGTTCATTTAGTGACTGCTTGAACTTACGACGGCACTGGAAAAAAAAGTGACATAGGACCGTTTTCTAGACTTACGACCACTGCAGCATCCCCATGGTCCCCTTGATCCGAATTCAGACCCTTGGCAACTGGTTCATACTTATGACGGTTGCAGTGGCAAGGGGTCTTACGACTTCCTGACAAGCAAAGCCAATGGGGAATCCAAATTCACTTAACAGCTGGTTTTACTAATTTAACAACCGCTGTGATTCACTTAACTACTATGGGGCAAAATTCACTTAACTGCCTCAAGAGATTCTGGGCTCAGTCGTGATCGTAAGCTGAGGACTGCCTTTAGCAGTGGAGACTTGCAAGACTCTTTTAATGTTAGCCCAACAATAAACTAGAATTGACTCATGTAGCTTCCTTATCTGGTTTACATGGAAGGGCTGACATAATGGGGACTTTCTAGACAATGTTGCTCTATATCAGTGATGGCGAACCTTTTAGAGACCGAGTGCCCCAAAACTGGCCCCGCCCCGCTCCACCTCCCTGCTCCGCCCCCACTCTGCCCCCCCGCCCCGCCTGCCCACAGGACCACTCACCGCCTCCAGGGCCCGCCACAAACCGGCCAGGCAGCCCAGGAGCGCTATGGCGGCCACACCCTCTGCCCGCGCCCTGCAGCATCAACTGTGCATGATGGGGTGTGAGGGCAGAGTCTTGTCTACGCTGCCTGGCTGCCATGTCCTTGGCTGCGCTGCTCCGGGTGGGCCACGCTCGAGGGTGACTCTCCTTCAGGGGAGCGGCTGGAGAGGAGGGGGTCATGGGAGGCGAGGCTGGAGCAACGGCACGTGTGCCCACAGAGAGGGCTCCGAGGGCCGGCTCTGGCACCCGTGCCATAGGTTCGCCACCGCTGGGTTAAGGTCTTATGCAGCCTCTCCTTATTACTGTTATCTCAGCACAACACTTAGTGATGAATCACAAGAAAATGGCCATTCTCCCCTAAATTCCCAGAGGAATTTATATTAAATGTGTGTTATGTATGTGTACACTTTGAGAGGAAGCAACTAAATTTCATTTTTAATGTGTGCCGTTGTGCCCACAGGAAAAAATGACAATAAAGGTTATCTCTCTCTGTCTCTCTCTCTCTCTCTCTCTTTCTCTCTCTCTCTCTCTCTCTGTGTGTGTCTGTCTATCTATCTATCATCTATCTATCTATCTATCTATCTATCTATCTATCTATCTATCTATCTATCTATCTATCTATCTATCTATCTATCTATCTAGGTTCGCCACCACTATATTCTTGCAATTGTAACTCTGTCCATCTGGCCCAGGTGCAGTTGTCACCTCACCTGGCACAAATGAGGTTTCTAAAGATGGGTTCTCAAAAACGTCCCCGTTGTTTTATACGCAGTGTACAGTTGTCCTTTTCTTTCTCCTCCTCCAGAGTCCTCCTCACAGGAGCAGACCTGAACCTGGCCTACGGCCGGCGATACGGCTTGGTAGGTCGGAACGGGTTAGGCAAGACCACGTTGCTGAAGATGATTGCCAGCCGCAATCTGCGCATCCCCTCGCATATCAGCATCCTTCACGTGGAGCAGGAGGTGGCCGGGGACGAGACGCTGGCCCTGCAGAGTGTGCTGGAATGTGACACGGTTCGCGAGGGGCTGCTGAAGGAGGAAAAGGAGCTGACCGCCCGGGTTAACTCCGGAAGGTAACCTTGTTCCCAAGGAAGGCCATCTTAATTCAGATGTTAGTTTGGCCACCTACAAACTACCATGCTGCTTTTCTGTCTTTTTTTTTTTTTCAGGGCAGTAGGCACAGAAGGGGCTCGACTGTCCGAAATCTACGCCAGGCTAGAAGAGATTGAGGCAGACAAGGCCCCAGCAAGGTAAAATGAAACTCTGTTAAGAGCAGATACGGTTCTGAATCGACAGGCTCGGTAGTCGGTGAATTCTGGCAAAACGGCTGACTTGCAAAAAGATCCAGGTCTAAAATAGCGAAATCTGATGCATACGAGCCTGTGGATAACATGTGGGTGGGAAAAGGCCATTTCTCCATCAACCAAGAGCGAGACATTTCCATCAAGGACTCAAAATTTCCTAAATTCCGAGTGAAAATTGGCTGCTTCTCCGGTTCTCTAAAGCAGAGGTCCCCAACCTTTCGGGCACCAGGGACCGGTTCCGTGGAGAGAGGTTTTTCCGCGGACCGGAGGGTGCGTGGTTTTGTGTGCTGCCTGCATCCCCCGGATGGGGCTTTGCTTGTTTGTGCAGATTGGTTGCGGGCATGCCACGGCCCGGTACCGGTCCATGGACCAGGGATTGGGGACCCCTGCTCTAAAGAAAAAGAGTACAGGTACTGACGAGGGAGGACGTGATAGCAGTGTTCCAATATCTCAGGGGCTGCCCCAAAGAAGAGGGAGTCAAGCTATTCTCCAAGGCGGCTGAAGGCAGGACGAGAAGCAACGGGTGGAAACTGATCAAGGAGAGAAGCAACCTAGAACTAAGGAGAAATTTCCTGACAGAACAATTAACCAGTGGAACAACCTTCCTCCAGAAGTGGTGAATGCTCCAACACTGGAGGTTTTTAAGAAGAGACTGGACAGCCATTTGTCCGAAATGGCGTAGGGTTTCCTTCCTGAGCAGGGGGTTGGACTCGATGACTTCCAAGGTCCCTTCCAACTTTTTTATTATTATTATTATTATTATTATTATTATTATTATTATTATTAACCTTGACTTACAACAAGTTGAGCCCAAAGTTTATGTCGCTAAGCTAAGCAAAACAGTTGTGAAGTGAGTGGCGCCCTTTTTTTTATTACCTTTTTGCCACAGTTATTAAACAGATCACTGCCCTCGTTAAATGAACATTGGCAGTTATTAAGTGAATTTGGCTTCCTCCATTGACTTTGCTTGTCGGACACCGACCGGGGAGGTTACAAATGGTGATCACATGACCCCAGGACAGTTCAACTGTCATAAATACCTGCCAGTTGCCAGTTGCGCTTGAATTTAAGGGTAAAATGGGGTCAGGGTTGGGATTGGGGTCTAGGTTAGGGTTGGGATCAGGGCTGGGGTTAGGGCTGGGGTTTCCCCAAGTAACATTTTTAATATTTAGCAAACAGCATATTGTCTGGGTACATATATTTATTTTTATTTATTTTTTTTAATAAATTTTTATTTTTTAAACCAACAAGACAAAACAAAACATAACACACATACACACACAGTGTGTACTCCTCCTTTTTTTTTTTTAACAGCAATTTCGTAACGGTAATCTTCTATTATTTACATTTTCCCCCCTTATTCTTCTTTAGATAAATTTGTCCTTGTTGTCCCGTTGTTTCTTGTTTGCATTTTTCTTCCTTCATACTATACTTCATACTAAAAATAATACATATTATAATTACTATACATTATTATACACACATTTTCCACTTTTGACCTTTCCACATTTATTCTCCTCTATTACAGTATTTCTAGTCTCCAACCAGTCGTACCACTTATTCCATATTAAATAGTACTCTGTGTCTTCCTTTTCTTTTAACTCTTTTGTTAATTTGTCCATCTCAGCACAGTCCAAGATTTTTCTTATTACTTCTTCCTCTGAACTGAATTTTTCCAAAACTGTGCGTATGCTATTCTTGCTGCCGTTATTATATGTAGAATTAAGTACCATATTTCTTTACTATATTTTCTGTTTAAAATACTGGGTACATATATTTAAACAGCAATAATAGATATAATACTAAGTGATAACAATAAATATGGTTAATTCTCTTAGACAACATTAGTTAATCACTCCATGTCGTCCTTCTTACTAGTATGCATTCAAAGTTACATATCACACTCCTTTCCCTCTGAGTCGTTTCTGTAGCCCTTGATAAAAATTATCCCATGTTCTAAAGTAAACTGAATTTTCTTTCTCTTTAATCTCTAAAGTCAATCTATCCATTTCGGCACACTCTAATTTTTTTTTAATTAATATTTCTTCAGTTGGTAAGTTTTCATTTTTCCAATATTGGGCAAATTCTTGCTGCTGTCAATACATGTAATATTAGATATCCGTTCTCCTTCTCGTAGTTAGCTCCTATTATTCCTAACAGAAAACAGTTGCGCCTGAATTTTGATCAGCTGAGATGGCAGGGCTACAGTGGTCATCAGTGTGAAAACCAGTCATAAATCACTTATTTCAGTGCCGTTGTAACTTCAAAGGGTTACTAAAACAAAAGGTTGCAAGTCGAGGGTTAACCTTTTTTCATCTGAAATCGGGAGAACGGACTTGAGGTCTTCCTGAAATCTGATTTGAAGAGCGTTGTGGAAGAGCAGCCTGCCTGCCTGCCAGACCAACCCATTAGTTATTTTAGCTTTTCCACCTATGGGAACCCCAGAGGCAGAAGGCTTTCGTGAGGAACGACAAGAATGTCCAGTATTGGAGCCCTGAGGTGTCCTGCTCAGCTGCTCTTCCTGCAGTTTGATAGATTTTTCCATATTCGTTTGAAGTGCTTTGATGAAGGAAGCATATGTGGCTAGTTAAAAAAAAAAAAAAAGGTAAAGGAGTCCATGTAGGTCTTACTCTGCTACCGTGTCTCCCGAAAATAAGACCCAGTCTTTGTTTGTTTGTTTGTTTGCCTCCAAAAGAAGCAACAGGTCTTGTTTTCCGGGGGGGGGGCTTTTCCACTCACCTCCGGCACCAACAGCCCTACCCAGCCGGCCCACTTCTTTCTGCAGCTGAGTATGGAGCTCCGGCCTGCATTTCACAGTCAAAGCCCTTTCCAGAAGGCTAGGTCAGGGGTCGGCAACCTTAAACACTCAAAAGAGCCACTTGGACCCATTTCCCACAGAAAAGAAAACACTGGGAGCCGCAAAACTCGCACGCGCGCATGCTGGAGGAGGGGGCTTGATTGAAGTGTTTAATTAAAAAGAAATAGAGACTGCTGTGCATGAGTTCTCTGTCTCTCTCCCCTCCCTCCCTCTGTCTCTCTTTCCTCTCTCCCCCCCTCTCTCCGATCTTCTGCTCACCTGGCCAGCTGGCCTCATGCTGTTCTCCAACAAGCTGACACACATTCTTATTGGGCTGGCTCTCTCCTGCTCTTGGTCTGCCAGTCCTCCTCCCCCACTCAGTGTGAGTGTGTGTGTGAGAGAGAGAGAGAGAGAGAGAGAGAGAGAGAGAGAGAGAGAGAGCTGCTGCTTCCTGCGGAGACGCAGCAAAGGCAGGAGCCCCACCCAATAAGCTTGTCAGCTTGTCGGAGAACAGCGTGAGGCCACTCTCTTTTTTACACAGAGAGAGAGAGAGAGAGAAGGGAAGCGCAAGTGCCTCTGTCTCTGTCTCTTTCTCTGCAAATGATGGAGGAGGACTGGGAGCCGCAGGAGAAGGCTCAAAGAGCCACATGCGGCTCCAGAGCCGTGGGTTGCCGACCCGTGGGCTAGGTCTTACTTTCGGAAAAACACGGTAGTCGTTGCCGACTACAGAGGGTGGTGCTCACCTCCATCTCAAGGCCATTGAGCCAGTGCTGCCCGAAGACATTTCCGCGGTCAGGCGGCCAGCATAATGTCGCAGAGCACTGTTACCTTCCCACCGAAATGGTACCTATTTATCTACTTGCACTTGCATGCTTTCAAACTGCTAGATTGGCAGGAGCTGAGGTAAGGACGGGAGCTTACCCCATCACAGGACGCTCGGGTCTCGAACCTGGGCTGCCAGCTTTACAGCTGATAAACCCAGCATCGTAACCCCTGAGCTACCAGGTCGCCCTTTGTCATACAGCATCACAGTCTGGTTTGGAAGCATCACTGCTTCAGACAGGAAGGCGGTGCAGAGAGTGGTGAGGATGCCCGAAAAGATCATTGGCTGTTCCCTCCCTCCCATCCAGAGCATAGCACAGAAGCGTTGCTTGAGCAGGGTCCATAAGATCATCTGGGACATGACACATCCTCTCCACGACCTGTTTTCCTTGTTACCTTCTGGGAGGAGGGGGCTCTGTGGTATCTGAAGCAGAACATCCAGATTCAGCCATAGTTTCATTCCATACAGCATTAACCTTGTGAACTCTCAAGCTTCCTCCTTCCATTATATATTCAAGACGGACAGTATTTAATATTTATTTGTTACGTATATGTAGGGGTGTGGGTCTATACATATGTTGTACATAGTATGTTTTAGGTGCGTGTCATGTATGTGTTTCACTTTGAGAGCGGGCAACTAAATTTCATTTTTGATGTGTGCCGTTGTGCCCACAGTAAAAAAAAATGACAATAAAGCTTATCTTATCTTGTGGCTAGTGCCCTTACCTAACTACTCCTACTTCCAATCGATTATTATTCCAAGTTCAGATGCCACTGCCTTTCCTAAAACCTTCCAGAGTCTCTTTTCAGACATATCCAGAGTTAGCTCCTAGTCCAGATTCTGGGATCTAGAAATCACATTTCCTTTCCTTTCTTTTCCTCCTGCAGAGCGTCCGTTATCCTGGCTGGGTTGGGTTTCAGCGCAAAGATGCAGCAACAGACCACCAAGTAAGTGGGCTTTAGCCAAGACTGAATTTTTTCCCTTCTGTGATTTGAACTATGGGATCCTAGATTTTTTTTTTCTTTTTGATCTTGCCTACTGCTAGGTGCTGGGACAGAGGGGCGCTTCCAGAGATAGGAAGCTTGGTAGCTGTCCCTTCACATTACAATTGTGATAGAATTGGGGAAGTGAACTTGGCCATCTCTGACACCAACCCTTGAAAAATGTAAGGCGACCTTCCGTATCTACAGGCAAACTGGGGTCCGGCTGGCCCAGGGAAACTGACCTCTCCTTTATTCCTTCTCCTTAGAGAGTTTTCTGGAGGTTGGAGAATGAGGCTGGCTTTGGCTCGCGCCCTTTTCGCCCGGTGAGTCTCAAGGATCTCCGTTCCGCTCAAAATCCTTTTTTTCCGGAAAATTGGTCGATAGTAACAGTGGGGGAGTCAAAAGTCAGTTGAGGTCTTAAATCCCGATTAGCTTTGTTGAGGAAGGATCTAGAACAGGGGTGTCAAACTCAATTTCATTGAGGGCCGCATCAGCATTGCAGTTGCCCGCGAGGGGGTGGCCTACTGAGTGGGCGTGGATGGAGTGGGTGTGGCCTACTGGGTGGGCATGGCCAGTTCTACATCGTTCGCGTCAAGGGTGCCTGTGGGGGCCTGGGCAGGAGTGGGACAGATCTGAGGGTCTCTGGCAGAAGGGGGTGGGACCGGGGCAAGCGCCAAGGCATGGTGCATTTCTTCATTCCTCACAAAGGATGCACCCAGGGGGCGGGGCCAATGCGGCAGGGGCTGGTTCCTCGCTGTTTCTAGATGCCCTTGTGGAGCTAAGACTGAATGTGTTTCAGCATAGATGGCCACCACAAAATTGTACATTGGCTCCCGGCCGGCCTGGGCCAGGGCCAAGGCAGCGGGGGCCGTTCCCTCACTGTTTCCTGGATGGCTTCGCAGGCCACATGAAACCACTTCGCGGGCCGCATCCGGCCCCCGGGCCTTGTGTTTGACATGTCTAATCTAGAAACAGGCAAGGATACCCGACTGCGTGGGGGGGGGAGTTGAGAGTACTGGTAATCCTTGCCTTAGCAACCATTCGTTTAGCGACCGAAGTTACAAAGTCTTAAATACAGGCCAGTTGCCAAGCGCCCAAATTTTGATCGCGTGACCGTGGGAATACTGCAAAGGCCATGTCTGTGGAGATTCTCCGTCATCCAGGTCACGGTGGTCCCAAAGGTGCTTTTCAAGGAGGCAACTGGACTTCCTTTGTTTTTCCTTGAAGACGTTTCGCTTCTCATCCCAGAAGCTGCTTCAGCTCTGATTGAACGGCGGGAAATGGAAGGATTTATATTCCTAGCAGTCATCTGGTGGTTCATTCCTTGATTGATTTCAGCAGAGTTGAAGAAGCTTCTTGTATGAGAAGCCGAAACATCTTCAAAAAAAAATAAGGAAGTCCAGTTGCCTCGTGGAAAAAAAAAAAACATATTTGGGCCATACGTCACTTTTAGCAGCGCCGTTGTAACTTTGAACAGTCTCTAAACAAATGGTTGTAAGCCTAGGACTAACCTGCATGTGTTTTGTGCGCACAAAAGATACAGATCAGTTGGGGATAATTACAGTTTTTAAGTTTTTTCCAGAATTTAAAGGACAAAAAGAAAAAGAATGCTTCAATCAGGGAGCCCATTCTCCTGAGAAATTGGAAACTTTTATTTATATATATATATATATATATATATGGGGTGATTTGGAAAGGTCAGTAAGAAAGAGACATTAGTTTTGTGCTGCTGGATAAGACTGAAAGATTTTCTCACCGCAATGGAAAGCCCGTGTGTGTGTGTGTGTGTGTGTGTGTGTGTGTGTGTACGTACGAGTGTGTGTGTGTGTGTGTGTATCCTTAATGACTGCAAAAATCCGAATCCCGGGCATATCTGTTCAATAATATACAATCCTCGAACTCCGGGATGAATATATATCAGCTGTTTATTGTTAAAAAATTTAAAACAATAAAAGCAACTATTTACAATACTAAAACAAACTTAGCTTTTGCTGATCCACTGTCAGCGTCTTCAGAGTAAAGTGTTGTGGGTGGAGAGATCTCTTATAAACCTTGCTAACCTAGTTTCTTACTCATTGACCATCCTGGCCAACCGTAATTGCCTTAATTGTCCCACCTCCCCTTGTTTGCACTCCAATTCCACAACTTCTCTCCCTCCTCTCCTTGTCCATCTTCTCCTTCCTGGTGTTGTTACCGTTGGTATACACACACACACACACACACACACACACACATACATATGTACACACACACACACGGGCTTTTCATTGCAGTGAGAAAAATCTTTCAGTCTTATCCAGCAGCACAAAACTAATGTCTCTTTCTTAACTGACCTTTCCAAATCACCCCATTTTTCATTGACTATTATAATACATTCAGTTTTTTTTTAAAATGCTGCCCGTGTAATGAATTTTCTCAATTTAAAAGTTGGGCAGGTTTCCCCTCCCCCAAATTTTAGGTGTTCGCCTACAGAATTGGAAGCTAAGTCACTTGATTGTGAGATTGATCGGCCGTGTGTAAATTTAATAATTCAATATTAGAGCAGTGAAACCTTTTGCCAAGTTTTTGCACAATGGTGTAAAAATGCAGACTCGTATAAAAATTCCCGTTCTGAGCAGTTTTAAGAATTTCCCCCATCAGAGATAACTGGACTTGAATGGATTAGTGGTGATTGGCTTTCAGGGATAACGAAACTATTAAGAGAGCGCAGTTATTGCAGAGAAAGCTTGGTGAGAAATTTTCTATCAAAGCAATGCCAAAGTAGAATTTGTGATGGCTGCACTAATAATATTTCTGTCTCCCTTTCCTCTTCTGTTGATTTTAATTTTCCCAGGCCTGACCTTCTCCTGCTTGACGGTAAGTCTTTTCTGGACGTATGCAGACAGAAGGGAAGGGGTGTAAACCCCCTCAAAGAATTATCCAGGGAATACTGATGTAATCTTTTTCCCATCCGCTGGTGGATTGCTGATTTCCCAATTGCTCCGAGCCAGTGTTTCCAAATGGCTGTTACTTCGAATTCTGGGAAGTGAAGTCCACGCACTTCCAATGTTTGGAAGCTCCCTAGATTGGAAAACTTTGCTACAAAGTTTTGGCAAATGTATGAATATGACCCACCAGGATTTGTGGCTAATTTTCTTGCAGTTGTCAGAGTTATATGGCATCTCTTGTCACAAGCTGGCCAAAAATGTTAAGCCTCTATTGTAAGGGATAACTTTGAAGATTTAATTGATTAATCAGAAAACAGGTGGAAGTAACCTTGAAGGTTGAATAGCCCTGGACTAGAAGACCTTCAAGGTTACTTCCACTCCTTAACTTTCTTTTCTAGCCAGTAGCTAATTCTTAAAGGGGAATATGCCTCTTTAAGCTAGTTCACTCAGCAGCTTGTCTTTTCCGTCTCTGGAGGCTTTTCCTTGTTTGATGAATATATGGAAGAGAGAAAATGGGGGGGGGGGGGTTCAAATTCTTCCTTCAGAAGGAGATGGGAATGAGAAAGAGGGAGGCAGGGAAGGAGGGAGGAAAGGAAGTCCCGCCTTAGCACTTGGCCACCAGCAGCCCTGCCATTGACTTTGCTTGTCAAAGGGTTGCAAAAGGGGATCACATGACCCTGGGCCACTGGGACCATCCTAAATATGAATCAGTTGCCAAGCATCCAAATATAAATCACATGACCCTAGGCACGCTGCAATGGTCATAAGTGTGAAAAATGGTCATAAGTCATTTCAGTGCAATTGCAACTTTGAACAGGTTTTTTGTTTTTTTTGTTTTTTGGTCATCAAGTTTTTGACACCTTGCTAGGTGGTCCTCGAATATTGCCATCTCTTAAAAGTGGTACAGTCGGTGAAAAGGTTGAAAAGCCCTGTTCTAGTCCAACCCTCTGCTCAAGCAGGAGACCCTATACCAGGGGTAGGCAACCTTGGCTCTTTTATGACTTGTGGACTTCAACTCCCAGAATTCCTGAGCCAGCATGCCTCAGCATGGAAACCTCTCCCTTTCCCCTCAGCATGGCTGGCTCAGGAATTCTGGGAGTTGAAGTCCACGAGTCATAAAAGAGCCAAGGTGGCCTACCCCTGTCCTATACCATTTGAGACAAGTGGCTGTCCAGTCTCTTCTTAAAAATCTCCAGTGATGAAGCACCCACAACTTCTGAAGGCAGACTGTTCCACCAATTAATTGTCTTCACTGTCAGGAAGTTTCTCCTTAATTCCAGGTTGCTTCTCTGCTTGATTAGTTTCCGTCCATTGTTTCTTGTCCTGCCCTCAGGTGCTTTGGAGAATAGGGTGACCCCCTTTGTGACAGCTTCTCAAATACTGGAATATTGCTATCATGTCCCACCTAGTCCTTCTTCTCATTTAAGCCTTGCTGAGGCACCCTTGTAACAAAGTAACCCGCCACCCCAAAATCAGCTTAAATTGGGGAAAAAGGTTAAAGAGAAAAAATGGATTCCTAAGTCTTTGCAAGATTTTAGGTCCCCATTTCATCAGGCAAAGCCTTATCAGCGTCCACCAAAAAGTGTTAGCTCTCCTTAAACTATTTCACAAGTGTTACATAGGAGCTGTGCTAAATTAACTCATTTTCTTTGTTTGGTTTTAATCCTGTTCTGGCCATATTAGAACTGTTGAGGCATCGTTTCTTCATGCTGTTTAATTCAAAATTTGGCCATTGCATCATGAACATTTACCATTTGGTTAGTGATCGTTGGAAGTTACAATGGCACTGAAAAAGTTACTTATGATCCTTTTTTCACACTTAACAACCCTTGCACGGTCGTCACATGATCAAGATTCCGACGCTTGGCAACTGACTCACATTTACGACGGTTGCAGTGTTCTGGGGTCACGTGATCCCCTTTTGCAACCTTCTAACAAGTGAAGTCAATGCGGGAACCAGACTCGCCTTAGCCATCGTGATACACCTCTGGCAGGAAAAGGTTGTAAAATGGGGCCAAAGTCACTGAACAACTGTCTTGCTCAGCAAGGGAAACGTTGGGCTCGATTGTGGTCGTACGTTGAGGACTGCCGATGTCTCTTTCCCTGTGAATTTTTGCCCAAAGACACTGTGTGCTTAACGGCCTTCTTTCAATTCGCTTCCAGAGCCAACCAACATGCTGGATGTGAGGGCAATCATCTGGCTGGAAAACTATTTGCAGGTCTGTCCAAAATTTGGAATATAAGTACTTCTATTTCTACTGGACTTTGTGCTTGAGGTGGAAAAGCAAAATGAAGCTTTGATTTTGGGCTTTACTGATTAGATTGATTTGTTGTTATACAAATGGCTAGTTTATTACCATTATGGAAAAGTGAAAAGTTGAGGTTCGACGTTAATGCTTTATTCTACTGCAACAGAGGGAATCGGAAGTCAGTGCCTTTGCTTTTCCATCTCCTCACTTTTCTTTCCCTTTTTCCTCCCCACTGTGTCCTACTCTTTGCTTTTGCATTTTTGTATTTTATTCTATAATTTAATAAAACGTTACAAACTGCAAAATTCGGAAAGCCATCCAAAATTTATTCTATAATTTAATAAAACGTTACAAACTGCAAAATTTGGAAAGCCATCCAGGGTGGAGGGGGACGACGACAAGGGACTAAACACTTAAAGAGCTTGGGACTTTTAGATCAAGGCCTTCATCCTGCCCCCTCTCCATCTGGGCCCTTCTAGACTTGGCAGTCCACCATCCTCGTCGTGTCTCACGATCGGAACTTCTTAAACGCCGTGGCCACCGACGTCATCCACCTGCACTCGCAGCGGCTTGACTGCTACCGTGGGGACTTCGAGAACTTTGTCAAGATCAAGGAAGAACGGCTGAAAAACCAGCAGCGCGAATACGAGGCGCAGCAGCAATACCGGGAGCATATCCAGGTCAGAGAGCGGAGCGGTTAGCCGTGGGGCTGATGCTGATCCAGCAGTGCCCTATAAAATAGGATAGGGTGCATGCCATATGATGTGATATATTGTATATGAGCGATGGTATGGTGTGGTATGGTATGGTATGAACCATTCTTTAAAATAAAGTATTTTTAAGCTGGGTACCAGACAAAAGTGGGACTGCGTCTTCTCAAACGCTTCCCTCTATGTAGTATTATGCTAAATTACTGTAGCCAGCTAAATTACTTATTTATTCCCTTAAATTTACGAGTCACCCACCTCGCACAGAGCAGCTTACGAACATCGAAACTTTATTAATCTTCTTCCTATTTTCTCCACAACAACAGTCCTGTTTGATGGGTTGGGCCGAGAGAGAATGCCACCCAGCCAGCTTTCATGGTTAAGGCAGGACTTGAACTCACAGTCTCCTGCTTTCTAGTCTGGTGCCTTAACCACCGGACCAAACTGGATCTCTTATGACAAATTAAGTTCTAAGTCTCCATAAGATATCAAAGAGACTTCTGCCGTTCTTTTTTCATTCCATTTCAGCTTTATTCCTAGAGTAGACCAAAATCTTAGATTTTTTTTTCTGCACCCAGCAATAAGAACATTATAAATAATATTTTGAAAATTATAGACACAGAAATATACCTTCTTCAGCCTCCACTGTATATCATCCTAATGCTTTGTTTGGCTATCAGAAAGGGACGGAATATCTGAATCCTTTCTTATTCTCACTTCAGGGTGTTCAGTTTTGAAAAATCCTTCTGTTCCAAACCTCTGTGGCACACTCACATAAATAAACTAGCTTGGATCATTGCCTCAGACTTCATCTGCCAGACTGTGTCTCTGCAGCAGCTGATGATGCATCCTTCTGCATAAGGGAATGAGCTCTGCTTTTCTCCCACAGGTCTTTATCGATCGATTTCGCTATAATGCAAACAGGGCGTCTCAAGTTCAGAGCAAGCTCAAACTGTTGGAGAAGCTGTGAGTATCCAAAAGAAAATGGACCGTCTGGGTGGATTGCCTAGGCCAGGGGTAGGCAACCTTGGCTCTTTTATGACTCGTGGACTTCAACTCCCAGAATTCCTGAGCCAACATGAGGGAACTATGGCCCCCTCATGACTCGTGGACTTCAATTCCCAGAATTCCTGAGCCAGCATGAGGGAACTATGGCCCCCTCATGACTCGTGGACGTCAACCCTCAGAATTCCTGAGCCAGCATGAGGGAACTATGGCCCCCTCATGACTCGTGGACTTCAACTCCCAGAATTCCTGAGCCAGCATGGCTCAGCTTGGAAACCTCTCCCTTTCCCCTCAGCATGGCTGGCTCAGGAATTCTGGGAGTTGAAGTCCACGAGTCATAAAAGAGCCAAGGTTGCCTACCCCTGGACTAGGTCTATTTAAGAATTGATCATTTCAGGATCTACCGACTGAGGAGCTGATTTAGAACAGTTTCTTAAATGGCGGTGCACGGCCCGCTCATGGCATACAGCATTAGTTCTCAAAATGTATAAACTACAGTAATATTTTGCACTAATTAGTTCTCATGCTTTGGATATATTTCTTGGATAGGGAAAGATTGCTCCTTGACACATTTCAGCCCCCAGTTATCTCTCAATCGTTGTATTATCATTAGAGCAGTAAACAATGTTATCAACAGTATTAATGCAAAGGCTTTTATCTCTTTAAAGCAGGGCTCTCCAAATTTGGCAACTTTAAGACTTGTGGACTTCAACTCCCAGAATTCCTCAGGCTGGTAGGGGAATTCTGGGCGTTAAAGTCCACCAGTCTTAAAGTGGCTGAGGAATTCTGGGAGTTGAAGTCCTTAAGTCTTAAAGTTGTCAAGTTTGGAGAGTCTTGCTTTAAACCTTACCATCACTGAAAAATATATCAACAGGGTGTTTGTAGAAATGGAAAAACATGAGCTGCTTGCTTCATTTTGAGGAAAACCTGATTTTACGTTCCACAACCACTGTCAAAGAATGAAAAAATATATATATAGGGATTTCTGATTCAAAAAAACTAGAAATAGCTAATTGGTTGGTTTTAGCCCAATAATTTCTCTTTATATCTCTTCCTCTCGTCTCCACTGTTAGGGGGTTTGAAATTTTTTTTAGAAAATTCTAGTCTCCCATAAAAGATGAAATAAAGACCAGCTCAGAGGATCGTATTAAATAATTTTCATACTGAACCGAGGGAAATTGGTGAACTCTTTTTTTCTGTTTTTGAAATCTTCTACACTTAAAGGACAGAATTAAAAAATAATAATAACTTGTGAAGGAAAATAAGCTCTTTTTTAAAAAAAATAACCAAAATCCAGTGAATATAGTAGTTCTTAAGGGCTCAGTCCCAAGAATTTATCTGCTTCCAAGTGGCTGCTTAGTGATTGGATATTTGATAACCTATCTTTTACTACAACAAGACTGATTGGTCTCTTTCTTTCTCTCAGGCCAAAACTGAAGGCAGTGGACAAAGAATCTGAGGTGATAATGAAGTAAGTAAATCGTGATGGGCCCAAAGAAGCCCAGTTTTCTAGTTTTTCATAAGAAAAGAAGGGCAGATGTCTTCTTACTCACCTGCCTGCTTTCTCAGACTCAGTCCAGATAGTCCTGACTTAGCAACCACTCATTCAACAACAGTTGCAACTGTGCTAAGTGAGTGCACCTTATAACCAGTCTTGAAAGTTCTGGCCCTTGCATCATCCTGCAGTCACGTGATCGCCATTTGGCTGGGGAATTCTGGGAGTTAAAGTTCCATGCCCCTTAAAATGACTGAGGTTGAGAAATCCTGCCTTAGGCTCACCCAAGCTCTGCACTTGATTTGCAAGACAGCAATGGTAAGGTTGGCCTGTCCTGGGTGGATTTTATAAGGACTGAATCAAGCTACTTCATTATTTAATAAGTCAGCATCCCAGGTTTTCTTCATTCAGCAAAGTCTATTTTTCCAAGCCAGTCTCCCATCTAGGTATTGTAGGGTTGTGCAGCTTCAACAAAATAGCAGTATTATGCACCTTAGGCCATACCTCTAAAAAGATGTGGAAACTCTAGAAAGAGTACAGAGAAGAGCAACAAAGATGATCAGGGAACTGGAGGCTAAAACATATAAGGAACGGTTGCTAGAATTGGGTATGTCTAGTCTACTGAAGAGAAGGACGAGGGGGGACATGATAGCAGTGTTCCAATATCTCAGGGGCTGCCCCAAAGAACAGGGAGTCAAGCTGTTCTCCAAAGCGCCTGAAGGCAGGACAAAAAGCAATGGATGGGAAAACTCATCAAGGAGAGAAGCAACCTAGAACTAAGGAGAAACTTCCTGACAGAACAATTAACCAGTGGAACAACCTGCCTCCAAAAGCGTTGAATGCGCCAACACTGTAGGTTTTTAAGAAGAGACTGGACAGCCATTTGCCTGAAATGGTGTATGGTTTTCTGCCTGAGCAGGAGGTTGGACTAGATGACCTCCAAGATCCCTTCCAACTTTTTTATTATTATTACTAGCTGTACCCAGCCACGCGTTGCTGTGGCTCAGTCTGGTTAAATGGAAAAGAAAGAAAAGAGAAAGCGCACGTTTGTAATATGTTTAATTTCACAATGCTTGTGGGTATACAATATTTTTTGTTGTTCCATTGTCTGTGCATCAATTCCAACGCAATGTCACACGAAATAATGAAATCAAAATGAAAATAAATCAAAATCTATGAAAATTCAATTTAACAATGCAATCGGAAACATTGAAATGGAATCGTAAAATTGGAAATTTGGAAATCGTAAATGGATCGTAAATCGGAAACATTGAAATGGAATAGTAAAATCGTAGCGTGTGTTGCTTTTACGTCTAACAGATGGCGCTGTTTTTTTAAAAAACATGTTTTTACCTGTCACAGGTGTGACATCTATATAATAGGTATATAAAAACACGCACGTATTCGAATGCAACGTTGTGTCAAAATTTCAAAGCCATCGGTGAACGTTCGGAGATTTAAGATTTTGAACAAACGAACATTTACGTTTTTATTTATATAGATTATTATTACTATTATTATTATTATTATTATTATTATTATTATTATTATTATTATTATTATTATATCTGCAATGTATACTGATAATTACATTAAAAATAACACTATATAATGCAAGTGCTATGTATTCCTATCACAATGTGTTCTGCATAAGGCAAAATTAATGCAAAACTGATTCTCCTGATCTAACAGAAGCAATGAGGGTCCCTTTTGGCCACTTCCATTTTTGCTTATTCCCCTGGCGTTTTTTTTTTTTCTCTTTCCCCCTCCTTCGTAGGTTCCCAGATGGCTTTGAGAAGTTTTCTCCTCCCATCTTACAGCTTGATGAAGTGGACTTTTACTATGAACCCAATAACCCTATCTTCTGCTCCCTGTCTGTCTCCGCTGACCTGGACTCTCGCATCTGTGTGGTAAGATGAAATCTTTGGCAAAAAGGTTAATTATGTGGAAATGATAAAGCATTCGCTATCACAAGCACACCAAAATCCAGGAGCTCAGCAATTGTTTTGTCTCCGTGGAAAGACCAAGAAAAAAAAGAAAGAAAGAAATGCTACAAGAGTTTTTAACAGAAGGACCTAATAAGAGCTAAGAGCTGTGGTTGCACAGTGGTTAAAAAGCAGTATTTCAAGCTGACTCTGCCCAATGCCACCAGTTCAATCCGGACCAGCTCAAGGTTGACTTAGCTTTCCATCCTTCTGAGGTCAGTAAAATGAGGAACCCATATTGCTGACTCTGTAAACTGCTTAGAAAGGGCTGTAAAGCACTGTGAAGCAGTATATAATTCTAAATTTAATAAAACTAAACTAAACTATTGCTGCTGCTCTTAACCAGCTCAGCAGAAATATTTCTGCTCTGCATGCATACGACATGCTTAACCTGGTTACTGAATTAACCCATTTTTGGAGTAGCACTGTTCAGTGAGCATAAATAAGCCAACAGGTAAGTTTATGTAATAGACAAAAAAGATAAACTCTATCCAAGTTTCGTAGGGCGTGCAATTGAAGCTCCTAGCTCTTTAATGGACTCCCATAAAGACTGCACACACACAGATTAAGATAGTGGTGGCGAACCTATGGCACGGGTGCCAGAGGCGGCACTCTGAGCCCTCTCTGTGGGCACGCGCGCCGTTGCCCCAGTCCTAGGCCTTCAGCTGGGTTTTATAAAACCTTTTCGCTTTAGGCCTCCGCCGCCGTGTGCAAAAAAAAAAAAGGTTCAATCAGTCAATTTCAACTTCTCGCGGGGAAAAAAAAAGATCTTGCAAAGTTGGAATTGATTGATTGAAATTTTTAGTCCCACCCAGTCTGCCGTTACCACCGCAGCCACGCCCACCCAATGGGCCACGCCCACCCAGCACCCGATGATGCATAAGTGGGTTTTGGGTTGCAGTTTGGGCACTCGGTCTCTAAAAGGTTTGCCATCACTGGGCTATAGGTCGATATGCACACATCAGAGTACGATTGCTCCTGTTTCTCTGAGTTCTAGAATCCTTAAATAAGAGTTCGGGAAGACCTTTTTTGTAACGTATACGTTGTTTACTCCTAGGTTGGAGAGAACGGAGCCGGCAAATCTACCATGCTGAAGATCCTGATGGGAGACCTGGCCCCTGTGCAAGGGATTAGGCATGCTCACAGGTAGCTTTCAAACCAAAAAGGGAACCTCACGGAGATAGTGGTGGAAGGGGAAGGAGAGTACAGCAATGTAGAAAATGGCTGGCTTGTTGCTAAGTAATGCAGCGTAGCCTAGATTCCCGAGGTACCGGTGTTGTTTTGAGTTGCTTTCCATGTACTTTGGAGATAGTTTTTTAACCTCTCTGCAAAGATGGGGAAGCTTTGGCTAACCTCTCAGAACGCTGGACTAGAGCAGGGGTCTCGAATTCACAGGCTAAAGGCCACATGCGCCCCGTGGTGTGCGGCTATGCTCCACTTTAAAGCAGCATCGCAGTTCTGGTCAAGACCTATCAGTTCAATAGCTGAACAAAGCTATGTTTTCCTTTATCCTGCGGCTCCTTCCTTCACTGGAGGAGGTGTGTGTGCTACCCTTAGCTTGTCAACGTTAGCTGGGAGATAAAACAGCCACTGCAGCTTCCTATCTCTACCCTTCTTTCCTGCATGGCTGGCTGGGAAATTCTGGGAGTTGAAGTCCATCCATCTTAAAATTGCCAAACTGCTGCTCTTAAGGGCTGCAGCACACAAGGCCCTGAGCAGTAGCAGCCCTGTCTCCTCCTGTTCCCTTCCTATGTCGGAGGGAAACTACCAGGAGGGAAGACTGATCTTGAAAAAGACACAGCCCTTTTGCTGTTGTCAAGTGATCCTGGGGGGGGGGGGAGAATGTGGATTCCTTGCAGTGTTATAGATTAGATAACGATGTCAGCACAACCTGTGCAGGAGAGTCCCTGTTTGGGATTGATCCCGAAATGTTCCACAGCCCTGATAGAAGAGCAATCAGATATGCCTCTTTAAGCAACAGAGGCGAGGATCATGTTATCCTCCTTATTCTCTCCTTATCAGGCAGGAAAACATATTTATCTTGCAAAAGAGTGAGTTATTCCTTTGGCTAACTGTTTTTTCAATAATCCGCCATTTTAAGCTCTGGTTGTAAACAATGGTTTCTTCCTGCCTGGCAGAAATCTTAAAATTGGCTATTTCAGCCAGCATCACGTCGATCAGCTGGATTTGGACATTAGTGCCACCGAATTACTAGCAAAAAAGTTTCCAGGTAAGTTGCCACGTGGCCCCCCTGGCGATTTGTTTGATTTCAGCTCTCGCGGTCTCGTGGCCCTCGTACTTAACGATCAGAAGAAACTTAAAAGCCCTTTTCCCTGCCCTGCTCTGTTTACTGAACACTGAAGACGGTGAGTTATAACCTCATGCTAAGACATGGCTTTAATCCTGAGTTTATTGGCAAGGGTTCCGGGAACATGTTAAGCCAGCAGCAGCTTTTTATCCATCAGTAGTAGTAGTAGTAGTAGTAGTAGTAGTAGTAGTAGTAGTAAATAATAATAATAATAATAATAATAATAATAATAATAATAATAATAAAGTTGGAAGGGACCTTGGAGGTCATCTAGTCCAGCCCCCTGCTCAGGCAGGAAACCCTATACTATTTCGGACAAATGGCTGTCCAGTCTCTTCTTAAAAACTTCCAGTGTTGGAGCATTCACCGCTTCTGGAGGCAGGTTGTTCCACTGGTTAATTGTTCTAACTGTCAGGAAGTTTCTCCTTAGTTGTAGGTTGCTTCTCTCCTTGATTAGTTTCCATCCGTTGCTTCTTGTCCTGCCTTCAGGCGCTTTGGAGAATAGCTTGACTCCCTCTTCTTTGTGGCAGCCCCTGAGATATTGGAACACTGCTATCCTGTCCCCCCTCGTCCTTCTCTTCGTTAAACTAGACATACCCAATTCCAGCAACCGTTCCTTATGTGCTTTAGCCTCCAGTCCCCTAATCATCTTTGTTGCTCTTCTCTGCACTCTTTCTAGGGCCACACTGGATTGTGTCTGGCCTGTCAGAAGGCACTGATGTTATGGCATTGGTCTTAAGGCACCCATTTTTCCTCTTCCCATCTCTTAACACAGAAAAGGGGGTGGGGGTATTACTATGCTTTTGGCTCATCTATTCTCATTGAGACTGAGAGGGCAGAGAAAGTGTGCTGGTGGGCTTTATAGGCCCCTGGTCCCACTTTCTGCATCTCCTTAAATAAGCCACAAATCATGGTCTATCAGCCACCGTGGCTGAATTCGTACCATTGCGAATAAATTGGCCCATTAGAGTTTGCAAACCAATAGAGAGTATCCATAGCTCTGGTTTGAACCGTGGAGCCTATGGTGAAAACAATAGCCTAAACTAGACATTAACAAGAAAATCATGCCCTATCAACACAGGGAGGACAAGCTACTGTATATAAACAGGGAGCAAACCCCATACTCCCCAGCATTGATGATGCTGCCAAGTCAGGTGACGAAACGTTGGCAAGCAAACAGTCAATCTCAGAGAGCGCCAAGGTCTCCACAGTTTCTAAGCCATGGTGGTGTGAGAGAAGCAACCTAGAACTAAGGAGAAACTTCCTGACAGTTAGAACAATTAACCAGTGGGACAACCTGCCTCCAGAAGTGGTGAATGCTCCAACACTGGAGGTTTTTAAGAAGAGACTGGACAGCCATTTGTCTGAAATGGTATAGGGTTTCCTGCCTGAGCAGGAGGTTGGACTAGATGACCTCCAAGGTCCCTTCCAACTTTA
>NW_015388052.1:307797-323632 GCF_001527695.2 Protobothrops mucrosquamatus
TACTACTACTACTACTACTACTACTATTATTATTATTATTATTATTATTATTATTATTATTATTATTATTATTCCTTTGTGCCTCGGCAGAGCATGTTTAAAACAAAATCCCTTCTAAGATGCTGTATGAATCCAGTCACAAATCAATGTTCAAAATGACGTTTAACCCACACAACCCCTTATCAGCATGGCCAGGAGCATCCCCCAGTGTGGCTTTCCATTCGCAGCTAGTTATTGGGATAATGAGTTATTGGGATAATGAGATAATTAGTTTCAGGCAGTGGTGGCGGCACTCAGAGCTCTCTCTGTGGGGACGCGCACCGTCGCCCCAGTCCCGCCTCCCCCGCGGCCTCCCCAGCAGGCTCCCCGGAGGAGAGTTGCCCCCAGGTGTGACCCGCGTGGAACAGCAAGGCCAAGACTCCGTCCTCACACCCCGTCGCGTGCAGATGATGCTGCGGGGCCGCCTGGGCGATCTGTGGGCCGTGGAGGCGGTGGGTGGCCCTGCAAGCGGGGCGGGAGCGGGTGGAGTTTTGGGGCAGTCGGTCCCTAAAAGGTTCACCATCACTGGTTTAAGGCATAAACTTCACACTTCTCGTGATATTCAGGGAAGTCAGAGGAAGAGTACCGTCATCAGCTGGGGTGCTACGGAGTCTCCGGAGAATTGGCCGTCCGCCCTGTCGCCAGCCTATCCGGGGGACAGAAGAGCAGGGTGGCCTTTGCCCAGATGACCATGCCTTGGTAATCCTGCTGGGGTGTTTTTTTGTTGTTGTTTTGGTTTGGTTTGGTTTGGTTTGGTTTGGTTTGGTTTTTTCATTGTTCAATTAGGGGGCTGAGGAGGTGTCCTTAACATGGAGAGGGAACCAGGTCAAATTTGGGACACTCAGCCAACCAGTCCACGTTTAGGGCCATTTGCCATCAATGAATGCAATTTATGACTCTCTTTTTTGGGGGGGCCAGCATTTATTTCCATTTTCTGGCAAAAAAAAAAAAGAAAGAAACCCACCCATTGTGGACAACGGCTTTGCTTGATGACAGCAGCGTTTGTTTTACGACCGCCACATTCCCTTAACAACCACTGCAAAAAAAAAAAAAGATAGCAAAATCAGGCATGGGCCGATGACCCACTGAAGAACCGACGTGATTGACGGTCATAATTCCAGCCTCAGTTAAAGCAGGCTGTAAACCAAGAACTACCTGTATTGTAATTGCAATTTTGTTTTGTTTTTTTTTCCCTCATAGCCCCAACTTCTATATACTGGATGAGCCAACCAACCACCTGGACATGGAAACCATTGAAGCTCTAGCAAAAGCACTCAACAAATTCTGGGTAAGTCTGCCGCGCTAGCCTTGTGCGGCCACTGCAGGTTTAATGGATTCTTTTGTTGCAAAAAATAGTTTTAGGGCAGGGCTAGGCAACCTGGGCTCTTTTATGACTCGTGGACTTCAACTCCCAGAATTCCTGAGCCAGCCATGCTGAGGGGAAAGGGAGAGCTTTCCAAGCTGAGCCATGCTGGCTCAGGAATTCTGGGAGTTGAAGTCCACGAGTCATGAAGGGGCCATAGTTCCCCCATGCTGGCTCAGGAATTCTGGGAGTTGAAATCCACGAGTCATAAAAGATTGCCTAGCCCTGTTTTAGGGGGAAATTGTGAATTGATAATAAGTCTGCCCTTGAAATTGGATCTCCAAAAATTCTTCGCACCACGTAGCATCTATCTGTAACAGCTTAACGCAACCATATATTTTTCCACTGCTGTACAATCTGTCACACAAATCCCAAGGAAAAAGACCGCTGCTTTGGCACTAAGTTCCCACTCCAAACCAACTTTTAGTAGGTTGAAAACAAAATGCTGCAGAGCATGTTTAATCATAACCAAATCCCATTCTGTAGTGTTTTTTTTTTCTTTGAGAAACAGAAGGGCGAGTGGAAAAACAATGTCATAGAGCAGACAAGGTCAAAGGCTATCTTGATTTTTGATTATTTGTCTTGCACAATAGCTTCCTTTAAAGCTTCCCCGATATATTATAGAACCGTGGTGGCGAACCTATGGCACGCGTGCCACAGGTGGCACGCAGAGCCCTCTCTGTGGGCACGCGCGCCATCCTAGGCCTTCAGCTGGGTTTTATAAAACCTTTTCGCTTTAGCCCTCCGCCGCCATGTGCAAAAAAAGAGAAAGGTTCAATCAATCAATCAATTTCAACTTCTCGCGGGGGAAAAAAAAAGATCTCGCAAAGTTGGAATTGATTGATTGAACTTTTTAGTCCCACCCAGTCTGCCGTTACCACCGCAGCCACGCTCACCCAATGGGCCACACCCACCCAATGGGCCACGCCCGCCCGGCACCCGATGATACATAAGTGGGTTTTGGGTTGCAGTTTGGGCACTCAGTCTCTAAAAGGTTCACCATCACTGTGTCAGGGATTGCCTCTCGGTTTGTTAGGGTGTTTTCTACAGAACAGTGTTTCTCAACCTTGACAATTTTAAGGAATGTGGACTTCAACTCCCAGAATTCCAGAGCCAGCAATGCTGGCTGTGGAATTCTGGGAGTTGAAGTCCACATGCCTTAAAATTGTCAAGGTTGAGAAACACTGCTATAGAACCTTTTGATGAGTCTGTCAGCTTTCACATCGCTAGACATTGCAGACATTTCATTACCCAAACTAGGTAACGTCATCGGTGTCAACGTTGACGGAGGATGTTGCCTAGTGTAAGCAATGAAACCTCTGCAAGGAAACAACCAAACTCAAGAGAGCACCAAGGGATCTTAGCCATATTAAGAACCACACAGCAAGAAAGCTGCAGTGAGGGAACAGCCGACCTCGCGACCTAAGCTCTCCCCCCAGTTGCGATGTAAGTCTCCCTCTCGTTCCCAGGGCGGCCTGATCCTGGTTTCGCACGACGAGCGGTTCATCCGGTTGGTGTGCAAGGAGCTGTGGGTGTGCGGCAACGGCACCGTTCAGCGCATCGAAGGCGGTTTCGACGAGTACAGAGACATCTTGCAAGAGCAGTTCCGGAAAGAAGGTTTTCTATAAAGCCGCCCAGACTGTGTGCGTGAGCTGGTGGGGAGCAGAACACGCCGTGCAGCAGCCGCCTTCGCCGCCGCCGCCCGACGGAGTCGCGGGAGATTCCACTGCCATCGGGCGACCGTCGGCTGTGCCAACTGCCGAGCCGGCTCTTCTTCCCCAAGAAACCAGCATCTGCTGGGGAGAGAGGAGGAAAGTAACCGAGTTGCCGACTCCCCTGCTGGATCTGTGCCAAGTCTCTGCTGGGCGGGGACCGAAGGACCGGGAAGGGAGAGTTGGGGGCGGGGCGTCCAGGGCTGCTTTAGTGGAGGGAGCTGGGGTGGGGAAGAGACATGGCTGCTTCCAAGCTGTCCTGTCTCTCCCCCCCCTGCCTGCTTGTAGAACTGAACCCACCGCCGAGGAACGTTGAGACGGCTTCGGGTGTCAGACGCTGCTAAATGTTGCACGTTGAGTAGCTTCTTCCGGGAACGGGCTGGAGCCGCAAGCCGTCCTTTGGAAACTGAATCGTTTCTTTCCTCCCCCCACCCCTACCTTTCGGGAAGAGGTGCGGCGCCGCTCCATGGCATAGCCTTAAATTTCCCCCTTCTCCCCCACCCCCACCCCAACTCAGATGGTGATGCTTTTTATAGGGGGATAGGAGGCCGTCTTCATTTCTGTTCTCGGACGTGAGCTCGACACGAGGTAAACACGATACGAAAAGCCACACTGTTGTACGCAAGGGTACAGGACGGTGGAAATGCGGCAGTTTTTTCCTCTTCTGCCAGAAGGTGGTGGCCTTGGCTGTTCTGTTTGGGGGCTTATAATATCTAAAAAACGGCCCACGTGCCCACCTTAGTCTCCCGAGCCTAAAGGTCTGACTTCCATGTAGGGCTAAGATCTGTCCCAGCTAACGCACCATGTCTTGATAATAAAACGTACACTTTCAATCCCGTTCATCAGCACTGAAATCGCCCTGTAAATAAAATGGATCTCTCTGGTCTTGGATCTCATTTATTTTATTTTATTTTTTAGCAGTTTTACCCTGGGGGGGAGGAAGTGTCCACAAGAGTGGAGTGCATACAGGTGCATACAGGTAGACCACAACTTACAATCTCAGTTGAGCCCCAAATTTTTGTTGCTAAGCGAGACGGTTGTTCAGTGAGTTTTGTCCCATTTGACAACCTTTCTCACCGCAGTTGTTAAGTCTATAACGGTTGTTAAGTGAATCCGGTTTTCCCCCTTGACTTTGCTTATTGGAAGGTCACAAAAAGGGGATCACCTGAGCCTGTGACGCCGCAACCGTCATAAATAGGAGTTGCTAGGCATCAGAATTTGGGTCGCGTGATCATGGGGATGCCGCAGTGGTTGTAAATGTTGAAAAACGGTCATAAGTCACTTCAGAGCTGTTCTAATTCCGAATGGTCACTAAAGGAACTGTTGTAAGTCGAGGACGACCTGTTAACACAAAGTCACAAAGCGCGTTTGTACGGTGGAACTGACGGTACAGAATCTGTCCGGTGTTTGCTAAGCTTCTTGGAAACAGTCCTGAGAAAGTTGAAGAATACAGGTCGCCCTCGACTTAACGGCCACAACTGAGCCCCAAATTTACGTTGTTAAGTGAGACGTCTGTTAGGTGAGTTTTGCCCCATTTTACGACGTTTCTTGCCTCGGTTGTTAAGTGTATCACTGCAATTGATAAGTTAGCAACGCGGTTGTTAAGTGAATCTGGCTTCCCCTACATGCCTTTGCTTGTCTGAAGGTCGCCAAACGGGATCCCATGACCCCGGGACATAGCGACGGTCATAAATATGAACCAGTTGGCGAGCATCTGAATTTTTAGGACTTTTTTGCGGCCTACAGCACCATGGTCGTTGAACAAATCCGCAGATGTTAAGTGAACCCATTGTCCCCAATTAGTGTTCTTTGCTGGAAGCCAGAAGTAAACAAACAACTTTTTCCAACCAAAAAAAAAAGGTAAAATCGCAGCCACCTGACCACCGATGCTGCAAACGGCCATAAACGCAGGTTGCTTGCCAAGCACCCAAAATTCAGTCGCATGACTAAGGGAAGGGCCCAGGCATTGGGACTTTGAATCCAGGTCGACAGTACTTTTTGGGGGGGTCCGTTGTAACTCTGAACGGTCATTAAATGAACAGGGCTCCCTATACTCATTGAGTGTAGACTGGGCATTAAGAATATTAACAATATTTGCATGTCAAGAAACAGGTCTGAACACCCTGCTTGAATGTCTGCATTCACACAAGATACTGAGCCTGTTGATCAAAGTAAGCCATCTTTTACGTGCAGAATAACCTAATCAGGCTTGTTCTCCCAGCCTACTAAGCCACAAAAATTAGGCATGCTTTATTAACCAGAACAGAATAACAGAGTTGGAAGAGACCTTGAAGATCTTCGAGTCCAACCCTCTGCTCAGGCAGGAAACCCTGCCTATGCCATTTAAGACAGACCATCACTCCAGAAGACAGGCTTAAGATACAGAAGGATCTGGACAGACTTGAACACTGGACGCTATCTAACAAAATGAAATTCAATGGTGAAAAAAGCAAGGTTCTACATTTAGGCAAGAAAAACCAAATGCACAGGTATAGTATAGGGGGTACCTTGCTCAATTAGTAGTAACTGTGAGAGGGACCTTGGAGTCCTAGTGGACAATCACCTAAATATGAGCCAGCTGTGTGCTGCAGCTGCCAAAAAGGCCAACACAGTGCTAGGCTGCATTAACAGAGGGATAGAATCAAGATCACGTGAAGTGTTAATACCACTTTACAAGGCCTTGGTAAGGCCACACTTGGAATACTGCATCCAGTTTTGGTCACCACGATGTAAAAAAGATGTTGAGACTCTAGAAAAAGAGCAG
The DNA here is from genome assembly GCF_001527695.2 of Protobothrops mucrosquamatus. Lineage (NCBI taxonomy): Eukaryota > Metazoa > Chordata > Lepidosauria > Squamata > Viperidae > Protobothrops > Protobothrops mucrosquamatus. Next base: position 313,676 of record NW_015388052.1, read on the forward strand.
AGAAGAGCAACAAAGATGATTAGGGGACTGGAGGCTAAAACGTATAAGGAACAGTTGCTGGAATTGGCTATGTCTAGTTTAATGAAGAGAAGGACGAGGGGGGACAGGATAGCAGTGTTCCAGTATCTCAGGGGTTGCCCCAAAGAAGAGGGAGTCAAGCTATTCTCCAAAGCGCCTGAAGGCAGGACAAGAAGCAATGGGTGGAAACTAAGCAAGGAGAGAAGCAACCAAGAACTAAGGAGAAACTTCCTGACAGAACAATTAACCAGTGGAACAACCTGCCTCCAGAAGCAGTGAATGCCCCAACACTGGAAGTTTTTAAGAAGAGACTGGACCGTCATTTGTCTGAAATGGTGTAGGGTTCCTGCCTGAGCAGGGGGTTGGACTAGATGACCTCCACGGTCCCTTCCAACTTTATTATTATTATTATTATTATTATTATTATTATTATTATTATTATTATTATTATTATTATTATTATCACGTTGTGAGCTGGGTCTTTAACCGATCTGGTTAAACACGTTGGATAAAACATCTATAAACGAATGAAACCCCCCAAAATAAAATAAACTCCTTCTGCATCAATGGGCCCACGAATGTCTACTTTTTATTAAGGGCCACTTTGATATTTTATTTTGCCCAAATGCTGTTTGCTTGATGAAGAAAGGTGGTCTATAATAATCCCCCAATGATAGTTTGTTTTCCTCACTCTTTATTCTTGCTCACGTAGATTTTCCATTCTTGAATTTCTGTATATGTTCCTTTCTTTAAATGCCAATGCAACAGGCCGCCTTCTCTTGGGTCTGTCCCTTTTCAATAAATTATAGCCAATTGTGCACCAACTCATCAGAAGCTTCCACATGAGAAGCTTTCAGGGATGCCTATGATATTATATTGTCTTTCTCTTTATTTCTCTAGCTTAGTTTGGGCATCCATGGCCTAAGTGGCAGCTAGTTGCACATTACGCTGTACTGTAGCAAATAGTGATACTTGAGACGGAATGAGTGCAATTCAAGAGAAGAACTTGGGGGGTCATGAAGACCGAGTATAGAAAACTGGGCTAGTTGAAGACCCAAGACTAAATGAGAAGGGTGCCTGATGATTATCTATTTAGAACATTTATTTATTAAATATACAAGTTCACTCAATTCTGTAGGACTCTGGGCAACATATAATAATACCGTTACTCAAAATACTAGTGAAAACACACATCCAGGGTTGTTTGTTGTTGTTGTTAAAGCCATGCAAGACCGCCAAATAACAAAGTTTGACCTTGAAGGAGATTTGCAAACTCTTATCAAAGGAACAAGGGAGGAAGCTTATCTTAAATCCACCAAGGGCAAATAGCCTTTGTAAGCAGCACAGACACCTCCCTAATTCACCAGAGTAGAAGAAAAAGGAGGCACACAGCAGAAGCAGACTTCCAAGGTCCCGTAATTATAGCCATCCTCAATCAAAGTAATTTCAGCTTTCCTAGGGAGTTGATTTCCTGACCTGTTCTAACTAGTGAGGTTGACATATACAAAAGACCTGGCCCTCGGTCTAGCCCAGGGGTAGGCAACCTTGGCTCTTTTATGACTCGTGGACTTCAACTCCCAGAATTCCTGAGCCAGCATGGCTCAGCTTGGAAATTCTCCCTTTCCCCTCAGCATGGCTGGCTCAGGTATTCTGGGATTTGACGTCCACGAGTCATAAAAGAGCCAAGGTTGCCTACCCCTGCCCTAACTGGTGCTCAGCCATGTGAGGATCTGGATTTCAAATTGTGCATAGAGTTTTATTGTTTCCTTAAAATTTTATGATACATTTGCCTATCCCTCTAGGAATAGAAGGGACCCATACTGTGCTGGCTGGATTATCCAATATACCTTCTAGGGCAAGGGTAGGCAACCTTGGCTCTTTTATGACTCGTGGACTTCAACTCCCAGAATTCCTGTCGGTCGTACCCCCTTAATACCGGGGGAGTACTGAACACCTGAAGTTGAGGGTCTTAAGGACTCGGTCGTACCCCCTTAATACCGGGGGAGTACTGAACACCTGAAGTTGAGGGTCTTAAGGACTCGGTCGTACCCCCTTAATACCGGGGGAGTACTGAACACCTGAAGTTGAGGCAGAATTCCTGAGCCAGCCATGCTGAGGAGAAATGGAGAGGTTTCCATACTGAGCCATGCTGGCTCAGGAATTTTGGGAGTTGAAGTCCACGAGTCATAAAAGAGCCAAGGTTGCCCTAGCCAATGCACTGAAGGACAAGCCAGGATTCCAAGACTCTTGGGGATTGAGGGGACAGGTTTTGTGACAGAGAAGGCCTGTTTCCTGGATCCCATCAGATGACACCGCGGATGGGAACCACAGCATGCCAACTCCGCCTGATCGGGCAGGATGCTCATGGGCAACAGAACGAACATAACATTGAAAAAGCATGAACGAAAAGTTTACATTTAAAACGCGTTACGAAAGATTCAGAATGATTGGTGAAGGGGGATACGAAAGGACTGGCTCTGAAGAGGGACACATGATTTGGGGGAAGTGTCAACGGTACACCTTGGAAGTTAATGAAGAAAGCTAAATAGAAAGTTTTAGCACAGCGGGTGGAATTGAAAAGAAAGATTTGGATGGGATGCTATACAAAGTATATTAGTTCTGTATGAGAAAGGTGGTGCCACTGAAGCAGCTAAGTGGTTAAGGCAGGGGGCTTCAAATTTGGCCCTTTTATGACTGGTGGACTTCAACGCCCAGAATTCCTCAGCCAGGCACGATATTCTCCAAAGCGCCTGAAGGCAGGACAAGAAGCAACGGGTGGAAACTCATAAAGGAGAGAAGCAACCTAGAACTAAGGAGAAACTTCCTGACAGTGAGAACAATTCACCAGTGGAAGAACCTGCCTCCAGAAATGGTGAATGCTCCAACACTGGAAGTTTTTAAGAAGAGACTGGGCAGCCATTTGTCCGAAATGGTATAGGGCAGTGATGGTGAACCTTTTAGAGGCCAAATGCCCAAACCACAACCCAAAACCCACTTTTTTATTGCAAAGTGCCAGGGCATTGTGGTGTTCTCAGGGGGGCATGGGGGTGTGGCCCACTGGGTGGGCATGGTTGGGGTGGGCGTGGCCACATCGATGCTGCTCATGGGGGGGACGCCTGTTGGGGCCGGGCAGGGATGGGGTCTCTGGCGGGTGGGGCAGTGGGCAGGAGGCCCAGCATAGATGGGGAGGCATGCAATCCTAGCTGGGACTGGGGGGCCATGGCGCCGATGGGGATCCGGCTTTCCCTGCTCGGGGTGGCCTTTGGCTTGCTGGGTGTGGGCATGTTCTACCACCTCTACTCAAGCTCACTAGCTGGCCGCTTCGCCTCCTTTGTGCTGGGTGCGGTTGTCGCCCCGGGCGGCAGCAGCAGCAGCAGCCTAATGGACCTGTGTAAGCTGCTGGCAGCAGCGGCACATGTGTCCACAGAGAGGGCTCCGAGTGCTGCCTCTGGCACACGTGCCATAGGTTCGCCACCAATGGTATAGGGTTTCCTGCCTGAGCAGGGGGTTGGACTAGATGACCTCCGAGGTCCTTTCCAACGTTTATTATTATTATTATTATTATTATTATTATTATTATTATTATTATTATTATTATTATTATCATCATCATCATCATCATCATCATCATCATCATCATCACAAAGGTACAAGATGACAATAAATAACACTTTGGAAAGTGTAGCATGGCTCTACGCCGAGTAGATGGGAAAACCACGTTTTGACTTTTCAGCACATCTCTAGGAAATGTTATGAAAGCAGGAAAGTTTGTTGCACATTTTCTGCTTTAGAAAAAGCGACTAGACTTGAATTACAATAGATATGTGTCACACATTTGAAGGTTGATAGATGGACTTGTTATTAATAGCAATTTACAGAGGTAAAGTCTATGTGACTTTACTGGATAGGCCAACATTGAACAAGGAATGAAACAAAAATGAGTTATTCTTTGACTGCTCAATGGGTTCATGGATCCTAAATGCCTAAGAGACATTTGTAACAAAAGGCAAGGTAAGTTTTGAGGGGAAAAACAAACGTGTGTCCATTTTTTACACAAACAGTGAAGTGAGAACCTGAGTAATTTGTAAGGGACGTTCAATACACCTTTATAATGAGGAATTAATGTACCAAAACCAAGGCAATTGCATTTATTTTATTTAGCGCATGGCATCTACAGAGGTCGTGCAATCACTGATATACTGTACAAACACAAGTTTAAATAAAGCACATATATAGCTATGTGAACAATACATGAGATAAAATATTAAGATAAAACCATAACAAAATCACCATAATGTGGCACAATGGGACAGATGTTATAATTTAGATCATAAGATGTTATAATAGAAGGCAATTGCAATAAGCATAAACATAAATGTTTAACTATTGCAGTGGTTCTCAACCTGTGGGTCGGGACCCCATTTGGGGTCGATCGACCATTTCACAGGGGTCGCCAAACAAGGCTGTCCGCCATTTTTTTTGTCCGCCATTTTTTCCCCCCTTTTCCGGTGGGTGCCTTACCTCCCTTGGGCTGGGCCAGCTGGTGGTCGGCCTGCTCCGTCTCTGCCGCTTGCCAGCTACGCCTCGGCTGGCGCAGGGGGCGGAACCACGCATGCGCGGCGCTCCCGAGCAGGGAAAGTCCTCGTCTTACGACCGGTTGGGTAGTCCTCAACTTACGACCCGTTTAGTCCTCGACTTACGACCGGTTTAGTCCTCGACTTACGACCGGTTGGGGGTCGCGGCATTAAAAAGGTTGAGAACCACTGAACTATTGAAAATACTGTTTATTTATAAGGCTGCTTATCTACAGTCTGAAACTGGACAGTCCAGATTTATTATTCCAGCAAAATTACATTTTGGTATAACCCTATACTATACTATAAATTTTGGTATAACCTATGTACCATTCTGACATGGTATAGGCCGAGTCTCCTGCTTGTGCAGGGGGTTGGACTAGAGCAGGGCTTTTCAACCAGTGGTACGGGTATCACCTGTGGTACATTGGCACCTGGCAGGTGGTACGTGACCATCCTAGAAAAGTGGTAGCGGGGGAGGGGAATGAGCTGAACCGGTGGCAGCACCGCACAAGCCTGAGCAAGAGATGGCTGGAGCTGCAGGGCTGTCAGGGCTCAGCGAAAGCGCCAGGATCAATGCCGCTTTCCAGCTGATCGGCACTTCTTCGGGGTTGTCAGGGCTCAGTGGAAGCACCAGGATCAGCGCCAGGCTCCAACTATAGCTCGGTGCTGATCCTGGTGCTTCTGCTGAGCCCTGAAGAAGCACCAATCAGCTGGAAAGCGGCACTGATCCTAGTACTTCTGCTGAGCCCAGAGGAAGCGCCGATCAGCTGGAATGTTGCAGCATCTCCAGGGTCTTGTGATTTACATTCAGATGCTTGGCAACTGATTCATATTTATGACAGTCACGGTGTCCCAGGGTCATGTGAAGTGACCAAAACCTGCTGCAACCACCCAGCAGACGGGGAGGGGGGGAATAAAAACTGAACACCCTCCCACCCCACCCCCGCTGCCAATCCTCAACAGAAATGCTCAGAACAATGAAAACCTCAGACAGGAGGAAGAGCACCGCCGGGCGCTGTCTTGCTCGGCTGTGGCTTGGGGGGCACTTTTTTCAGTGCCATTGTAACTTCGAACAGTCACTAAGCAAACTGTTGTAAGTCGAGGACTACCTGTACTTTATCACTTCTTTCTCTCTTTTTTTGGTCATCACGTTTTTGACACCTTGCTAGGTGACTGGTGGTACTCGGATGTTGCCATATCCTAAAAGTGGTACAATGGGTGAAAAGGTTGAAAAGCCCTGTTCTAGTCTAGCCCCCTGCTGAAGCAGAACCTACATCACGGGTCAGCAACCCGTGACTCTCTCTCTCTCCCCCCCCCATCTTCTGCTCACCTGGCCAGCTGGCCTCACGCTCTTCTCCGACAAGCTGACACACCACGGACATTCTTATTGGGCTGGCTTTACACCAGCGCTCCTCTGGACGGGAACGACGCAGAGGATCAAAAATATCAAACGTGGCCGAAAAATAAAGTATTTATGCTCCTCCTGAGTTTATCTGTAACTCATAAAATAAACTTTCATTGGAAGCTGGGTCGTAGAAACAAAACCCTCAAGTTTTACAATGTACAATTTAAGAGAATCTACAGACTTTCCACAACTCTGAGACCTTTCTCATGTAAGAAGAGCAACAAAGATGATTAGGGGACTGGAGGCTAAAACATATAAGGAAAGGCTGCTGGAATTGGGTATGTCTAGTTTAATGAAGAGAAGGATGAGGGGGGACATGATAGCAGTGTTCCAATATCTCAGGGGCTGCCCCAAAGAAGAGGGAGTCAAGCTATTCTCCAAAGCGCCTGAAGGCAGGACAAGAAACAACGGATGGAAACTAATCAAGGAGAGAAGCAACCTAGAACTAAGGAGAAACTTCCTGACAGTTAGAACAATTAACCAGTGGAACCACCTGCCTCCAGAAGCGGTGAATGCTCCAACACTGGAAGTTTTTAAGAAGAGACTGGACAGCCATTTGTCCGAAATGGTATAGGGTTTCCTGCCTGAGCAGGGGGTTGGATTAGATGACCTCCAAGGTCCCTTCCAACTTTACTATTATTATTATTAAAGGAGCCCAGGGGGGGCACAGCGGTTATTAAAGTGCAGCATTGCAAGCAAAGTCTATCCAAATACTCCACTCAGAATGCCATTTGCACACATAGGTCCCCTGAGTATATAGCCTCACTCTCGTTGGCACCCCAAGATCTCCTGGTAAGATTCCTGTTTGCAAAATGATGGGGAGCACACATAATCAAAGAATCTTTTAAACATGCCTGGGGGGTGGGAAGAGTTTTGCCGTTCCCTTGAGCCTCAGATCCAGGAGCAATCCTCACACAGCAGTCGCTCAGCTCCCACTCTAAAGTTTGCAGGGCCACCAAAAGCTGCGCAGGTTCCTTCAGTTTTTACCCAGCAGAAGCCTCTGTGCATTTGCAGGTTGCGTACACACACCTCGGTTCCAATTTACATGAAAGCTGGGACATGACCGCTGAAGTAAAGACAAGGATAGAAAAAGCCCAAACAGCATTCTTCAAAATGAAAAAGGTCTTCTGCAGTCATGACATAAGCCTAAGACTGAAAATCAGGCTTGTCAGATGCTATATTTTTTTCTATCCTGCTCTATGGAGTAGAGAGCTGGTCTCTGACAGAAGGCCACCTGAAGAGACTAGAACAGCGGTTCTCAACCTATGGGTCGCGACCCCATTTGGGGTCGATCGACCATTTCACGGGGGTCGCCAAGCAAGGCTGTCCGCCATTTTCCCCCCCTTTTCCGGCGGGTGCCTTACCTCCCTTGAGCTGGGCCAGCTGGTGGTCGGCCTGCTCCGTCTCTGCCGCTTGCCAGCTACGCCTCGGCCGGCGCAGGGGGCGGAACCACGCATGCGCGGCGCTCCCGAGCAGGGAAAGTCCTCGACTTACGACCGGTTGGGTAGTCCTCGACTTACGACCGGTTTAGTCCTCGACTTACGACCGGTTTAGTCCTCGACTTACGACCGGTTGGGGGGTCGCGGCATTAAAAAGGTTGAGAACCACTGGACTAGAAGCATTTGAAATGTGGGATTTACAGGGCGGCTGTTACGTATAAGCTGGGTTGACAAGATCAGAAATGAGGAGGGGATAAGCCGCCTGGGAAAGCCAAGGGAAATCATCAAAACAATTTAAAAAAACGAAAATTAGAATATTTCGGACATGCGATGCGACACCCAGAAAAATACGGCACACTCCATTTAACCCTCCAGGGAAAGATTGAAGGCAAACGAGGTCCAGGCAGAAGAAGAACATCGTGGCTTCAAAATCTAAGGGACTGGTTTGGACAAAACTCAGCAGCACTTTTTTCTGCAGCTGCTGATAAAAACAGGATCGCCAACATGATCGCCATCGTCCGAGAACGGATATGGAGGAAGAAGGAAGAAAGAAGAAAGAAGAAAGAAGAAAGAAGAAGGAAGAAGGAAGAAGGAGAAGGAGAAGGAGAAGGAGAAGGAGAAGGAGAAGAAGAAGAAGAAGAAGAAGAAGAAGAAGAAGAAGAAGAAGAAGAAGAAGAAGAAGAAGAAGAAGAAGAAGAAGAAGAAGAAGAAGAAGAAGAAGAAGAAGAAGAAGAAGAAGAAGAAGAAGAAGAAGAAGAAGAAAGAAAGAAAGAAAGAAAACCCCTTCAGTGGGTCACCAACCGGCTTTTTCATCCTTCCAGTTGGGAGTAAAAGTTAAAAAAAAGCAGCCTTTCAAGACCCGAGCAAGCCAAGTACCGCAATTCCCTCCCTCGACAGCCGCGCGCCCAACCTCCATCCGGAGCAGGAACCGGTCGCCTTTCTGCGCCCCGCGGACGGCGATGGCGGCTTCCGTTCCCTTCTTTCCCCGCTTTGGCAACTCGGCCATGCCGGTTGGGAAGGATGGGAACTGGAGTCGGACCCATCTCTGGAAGGTCCCAGTGATGAGGTGGGGGGGGGGGAAAGGGCCTGGCGAAGCCGTTTCAGATGAGCCTCGGGCCTTCGGTCGAAGGGGGTGGGGGTGGGGAAGCGCCATTACCCCGCGCCTCTGGCTCCCCGGCTGGGAAACCCCCGCGGCTGGAAGGGAGGGAGGGAGGGAGACTGAAAGAAGGAAAGGGAAAACCGAAAGACCGAGAAAGAAAGCGAGAGACTGAAAGAAAGAAGGACCAANCTTGGCCCCTTTTTGGAGGGGGGGGCGCGCGAGGAGGGTGTTTCGCGCTCCTCAGCTCCCTTCGGTTTTTTTACGCGGCACGACCGGGTGGCATTTAGGGGTGGAGGGGTTGCTCCCTCCCCCTCAGAAATATGCCCCCCTCTTTTTTTGGGGGGTGGGACAAGGTTTTCCTCACCCACCACCCACCACCACCCCCTCCCCGCCTCTTCTCAGGTCTTGGTGTGTGGAGAGGACAATTCTTCTCCACCCCCCCCTCCAAAAAAGGGGAAATTATTTCCAGGCTCTTGGTGGATCCTCCCCTTCAGTCTCAGGGTCACTCTGGTGGCTTTATCGCCTTCCCTCCATCCCTGAAAAGATTGGTTGAAGTTAGGTCAGTGTCTCTTCTTCTTCCCCGTTCACATCTGTCCCTTTCCTGTTTTGAGATGTGGCAGGAAAGCCTGCTTTTTAGGGAACCCCCTGTTCCTGGCCCGGAGCCATTCAGACAGCTTTCCCTTCTCTAAATAATAAGCGGAGGCGGTCTGGAGAGCCAGATGGGTGGCCCGTAAATTTAATAAAGAAAAGAATCTCCCTGAGGAACAGCATCCTTTTTTTTTAGTGTGGATAACGGAACACGGAGTAAACCGAGTTGGAAGGGACCTTGGAGGTCTTCTAGTCCAACCCCCCGCTCAGGCAGGAGACCCTACACACCGTTTCAGACAAATGGTTGTCCAATCTGTTCTTAAAAACCTCCGGTGTTGGAGCAACCCACAACTTCTGGAGGCAGGTCATTCCAGGAGCAACCCACAACTTCTGGTGGCAGGTCGTTCCACTGGTTAATTGTTCTCCCTGTCAGGAAATTTCTCCTTAATTCTAGGTTGGTTCTCTCCTTGATTAGTTTACATCCGTTGCTTCTTATCCTGCCTTCAGTTGCTTTGGAGAATAGGTTGACCCCCTCTTGTTTGTGGTGACCGTTTAGGTATATTCAGCTCCTGCCCACATAACCTTTTGAAAGCATGCAAATGCTAGTAGATAGATAGGTACCACTTTACTGAGAAGGTAAACACCATTCTGTGCACTTTTGGCCACATAACCAAGGAAAATATCTTTGGACAACTCTCTAGGCCAAGAAACAAAGATGAGCACCATGCCCTAGGGTCAGACATGACTGACAGAGAAACCTTTAGCTTTTAGAGTTTCTTATGGACATGGGGCAAGGACTAGACCAGGGGTAGGCAACCTTGGCTCTTTTAT
>NW_015388052.1:326263-331130 GCF_001527695.2 Protobothrops mucrosquamatus
GCTTAACTGGTGCTTGAGATGCATTCACATTTTCTCCTGACCTGGCGTTGACGGTCAGTAATATTGGGCAGGATAACCAATGGCCTGTCTCTGAGGGAGGGAGGTGCTTACATTTGGATAGCAAGCAATCCACCTTAAAAGGTATTTTGCTCACAATGCTGACCAAGGATACATTGGCAAGATTATTATTATTATTATTTATTAAATTTATATACCGCCCTATCTCCCGTACGGGACTCAGGGCGGTGAACAGGCGATACTAAAAACCACGATAAATATACACAAGTTTCTGTTCTAAAATCAAATTAAATAACAGGCCTGCTCTAAAAATACCCCATACAAAACCCCCACTAAAACATAATCAAACTACGCCAGACCGGCCGCACGGAATAGATGGGCCTTCAGGGCTCGGCGAAAAAGGCGCAGGTCCGCAACTGTACGTAGGTCGGGGGGTAGGTCATTCCAGAGGGCAGGAGCTGCCACAGAGAAGGCTCTCCCCCTGGGGGTCGCCAGCCGGCATTGTCTGGCCGACGGCACTCTAAGGAGGCCCTCTCTGTGGGAGCGGACTGATCGAAGGGAGGTGTTTGGTAGGAGGCGGTCTTGCAAAAGATGGTAGGTTTTGGGGATGAGTAGGGTGGGCAGTGATTTATGGAACTGAATGGGATAGCCTAAGTCAGTGATGGTAAACCTTTTAGAGACCAAGTGCCCAAAAACTGGCCCCGCCCCCATTCTACCCCCTGCCCCGCCCCCACCCCACCTGCCCGCAGGGCCACTCACCACCTCCAGGGCCCACTGCAGATCACCCAGGCAGCCCAGCAGTGCCATGGCGGCCATGCCCTATGCCCAACTGTGCGCGATGGGTGTGAGCGCAGAGTCTTGTCTACGCTGCCTGGCTGCCATGTCCTTGGCTGCGCTGCTTCGCATGGACCACGCTCGGGGGCGACTCTCCTCCAGGGGGGCTGCTGGTGAGGAGGGGGTCGTGGGGGAGGTGAGGCTGGGGCAACGGCACGTGTGCCCACAGAGAGGGCTCCGAGTGCCACCTCTGGCACGCGTGCCATAGGTTCGCCACCACTGGCCTAGGTTTTGTCAACCAACCTGCATTGGCTGTGTTCTTATGACATTCCACTTGTTGGGGCAATGTCCTAGAAACGCTCTACTATTTATGCTCAACTGGTTTTTTAACATTGTAAAAGGATACTGAGATCCAGGCTTGTAAAACCCACGTATCTTTGCAGCCACCCCAGAAAAGACAGAGGACTGTAGAAGACTTCAATCAATTCTGCACCTTTGTGCTGGCCTACGCAGGCTACATTCCCTACCCAAAGGAGGTAAGAAATGTTGGTCATGGAATCCATTTTCTTGTCCTGGGTGCTGGGCATTCCCTTTCTTTCCCCTCTGCAATAAGGCTGATCACACATCTTTCTCTCTTTTTTTTCCCATCCCCAGAATGAGCCATGGACATACCGAGGCAACAGGAGCCCCCAGAACAGCACTGGAAGCACCCAAGACAGTGACAGTTGGGGATCGTCCCAGTCCTGTGACTCTCAAGTGCTTTCAGATGACGGAGGAAGCAGGAACACGGCCTACAAGGGGACAGGAGAGGCGCTGAACTGCCCTAACATAACCGGTAGCTTTTGCACTGGTCGGCACCAGCAAACCAAGAAGAGAAAGCAGTCATCAAAGAAACTGGGTGTGAACCAAGGGATGGACAAGGGCTTGATGCCCCTGAAGGACTATGCGCAGAGAACGCTCGAGACTTGCGAGGAAGTGAAGGAGCTGGAATCCTGTCTCCAAGAGCTGCCATCCAGACCTCTCCTGGAGCAAACGGAGAAAGACTGTATCCCTGGACTTTACGCTGAAGAGAAGACCGAGGAACAAGGGACAACGTGCAAAGAGGAGAGAACCAACTCTGCCTCTTGGGACGTGGTGGAGCAAAGCGCGGAAGAACCTGCCGGAGAAGCCCCTCAACTTAACAGTAAGTCTGCAAGCACTGGTGTTTTCAGAAGACATTCAACAAGGGCGACCACCTTAACCAGATGCAGCGGCTAACCTCGATCCATCTAGCACGCAGGTCTTTTAACAGAGCAGTTCCCTAAAACAAGTGTTTTCCAACCTCAGCAACTTTTAGATAGGTGGACTTCCAACTCCCAGAATTCCCCAGTTAGCGATGCTGGCTGGGGAATTCTGGGAGTTGAAATCTACCAATTTAAAAGCTGGGTTAAGAATCACTGCCCTAGACTAGAGAACGGGTGGAAATGACTTGGCGAATTATCCTATTTGAGGAGTGCCAACTGATATTATTTCCCCATTGTTAGTAGATTTTGTGCGTGCAGAGATTAGGCAACCTTTACAGTGTTAACATCAGGATCCAATAAGCTGCAAGAATTTTTCACGAATCTCTTGATTTAGAAAGGTTGGCTCCTTAACCTCATCAATTAAAGGTATTGTGGCTGCTTTAATCAGTTTTACATGGCCTACTCTTTAGGTTGAAGGATGCTGTGCAAATCCAGGCAGTGAGCAACATACTGTGGTCACTCACTTTTCTGACATTTTTCTCTCTTCCCTCTTGCAGATCTGCCTAAGGAGTTTACTGCAGCCTCAGACACTAAAACAGATNGAAGGTAAACACCATTCTGTGCACTTTTGGCCACATAACCAAGGAAAATATCTTTGGACAACTCTCTAGGCCAAGAAACAAAGATGAGCACCATGCCCTAGGGTCAGACATGACTGACAGAGAAACCTTTAGCTTTTAGAGTTTCTTATGGACATGGGGCAAGGACTAGACCAGGGGTAGGCAACCTTGGCTCTTTTATGACTCGTGGACTTCAACTCCCAGAATTCCTGAGCCAGCATGGCTCGGCTTGGAAACCTCTCCCTTTCCCCTCAGCATGGCTGACTCAGGAATTCTGGGAGTTGAAGTCCACCAGTCATAAAAGAGCCAAGGTTGCCTACCCCTGGCCTAGATGATAGGAAACTTGGCTCTTTTATGACTCGTGGACTTCAACTCCCAGAATTCCTGAGCCAGCATGGCTCACCTTGGAAACCTTTCCCTTTCACCTCAGCATGGCTGTCTGAGGAATTCTGGGAGTTGAAGTCCACGAGTCATAAAAGAGCCAAGGTTGCCCACCCCTGCTCTAGACTGTACCTGTCCTGCCTCTCCTTCTCAACTTTGGGGGCTGGGCCCATGGGCCAGCTTGCCAGGGCATTTCATCAGTATTACGTATTAAATTTATATGCTGCCCGTCTCGCTATCAAATGACACATTGGGTGAATTTAAGCCCAGGCTTTTGCCAACTCCCCCCCCCCAACTGTCCTGGCATGCTTCAAATTGGGTAGGGAGGATATTATGAGTTCAGCAAAATCTCCCTTGTTTTGGCTGGAATCTGATCTCCCGGCTTTCCTTTGTCTGCAGGGCAAGCCTGCTTGTTTGCTTTGACTGCATGCCTGCAGGGAAATGTCTCCACACTTCCACACCATTATCATTGTTATTATCATCTTCCCCACTAAATAGCAGGAGAGTTCCTTTCCCTGGAGATCCCGGCTCTGAGATTTACTGCTGGAATTCACTCTCTTTCTCTTTGGGTTTGGAAGCCAGAAAAACCACACGGCCAAACCGTGCTGTCTGTTGTGATAAGAGATTGGGTGGCCTACGTATTTTCTCCTTGTTTATAATAACTTGGGAAGCTGAATGTCCCAAATGTTTAAACAAAAAACAAAATAAAAACAAATTTCCCTCCTTCTGTTAAGAGAAGCTGGGATCCTCGGGGAAGTGATAGTATTCACTGAGGCAAGAAGCATGTTTTGGCTATAAAATACCTTGTGGCTGTATCCCCACATCATCTCTTAACCCGGGTCTTTGAAAAACCCGATTTTTCCGTGTTTGTTTCCCTGTTTCCCTGCTGGCTGGAGAATTCTGGGCGTTGTAGTCCACCCATCTTAAAGTTGCCATGGTTGAGAAACACTGAAAACTGAAGAATATAGGTTGGATTTAAACAACGTTGTGACGTGACAATACTTGGTGTTCAGTGTACAGTTGTGGTCAGCCCACCCCTTAAGGACATCCTTACAGGGCTAGAAGGCCACTCCAAATAATTAGGAGGCTGCCCTGGCTGCCTTACAAGAAAAGAGTGCAATAATGGAGACCCTTTAACTTGGAATGAAAGATAATAAAGGAAGACAAGATAGAGATGGAAGTGTGTAAAACCACACAAACCTTAAATATTGGGCAAAAAGGATGCGTAGTGTCAGAACTCAAGGTCATTGCATGAATCTAAACATGAGATTCAGAATTGAGAAGGAAGCATTTTCCACCTGATGTATAATTAAATATTGTCGCAAGCCATCCTGAGTTGCTTTTTGTGAGATGGGTAGCCACGCATGTTTGACTGATTGACAAATAATGGAATTATCAGCAATTTGGATGGTTTGAGGAGGAACTAAAGGGGACGTGGCTATCCAAATTGAGGGCTGTGGACACCATCCTGCGTTTGTGGCTGAAGGCTTGAAATATGTGCAGCTGGGAAGCCACAGTGGAGGGAACTGGGGAATCCAGGCTGGGTGAGCTTTCTGAAGGCATTCAGATGTCCCCTGGGTGATCCAGAAGGCCAGCCTACATCGGGGCTCCTCTTGTGTTGGTGCCACACCAGAATCTCCCACACAGACCAAGCTTAACTGGTGCTTGAGATGCATTCACATTTTCTCCTGACCTGGCGTTGACGGTCAGTAATATTGGGCAGGATAACCAATGGCCTGTCTCTGAGGGAGGGAGGTGCTTACATTTGGATAGCAAGCAATCCACCTTAAAAGGTATTTTGCTCACAATGCTGACCAAGGATACATTGGCAAGATTATTATTATTATTATT